>NW_027414631.1:0-183499 GCF_964106895.1 Numenius arquata | reverse complement strand
TGGAGGGAGGAGGGGGGGATGTCCCAGTTTGGCCACTGGATGGACTGAGGGGTTCCCAGTTTGGCCACTGGAGGGAGGGTGTGTGTGTCCCAGTTTGGCCACTGGAGGGAGGGGTTCCCAGTTTGGCCACTGGAGGGAAGGAGGGGTTCCCAGTTTGGCCACTGGGGGGAGGGAGGAGGGGTTCCCAGTTTGGCCACTGGAGGGAGGAGGGGTTCCCAGTTTGGCCACTGGAGGGGGGAGGGGTGCTGCCCGAGACCCGCTGTCCCTCCCACGGGAGGCCACGTGCTTCTGCTTGTACCCTTGGGTGTTGCTACAGGCGTGTGCTGCTGCCCAGCGCTCCCTGCACAGAGGCAATGTACCGCTTCCATGGCTGGCTGTGCTCGAGCTGCCCTCTAAAGCCTTTGGAAGGTATTTCCCCCTCCAGCCCACTCCGGCTCTCTTGCACAGAGCTGGCGGGGCAGAGCTGTTGTCAGCGGAGCCCAGCGCCGGGCGTCCCTTGCAGAGATGCCTGTTCTTCCCCACAGCTCTCCTCCACGGGTGTCCACAGCTCTTCCAGCAGACAGGGTTACCTCTCATCCTGTTGTCCAAGCTCCAGATCGTGGGCATCAAAAGAATGGGTTGTGTGAAACTATAGATGTGTTCAGTGAAGGTGGGGTTTTCACTCGGTTCTTTGGGGTTTTTTTCTCTCCCTTGCTGCTTTTAGGGTTTTTTTTTGTTCAGTGAAAAGTGTCTCCTAAACTGGCGAAGCTGCTGTAGCTTGGGGGTGGCCCTGGCTTTGCTCCACTGGAGAGAACCGGCCCCAATACTGAGCCCTGGGGGACACCACTCGTGACCGGCCGCCAACTGGCTTTAACTCCATTCCCCACCACTCTCTGGGCCCGGCCTCCAGCCAGTTTGTAACCCAGTGGAGAGTCCTCCTGGCCAAGCCACGGGCAGCCAGTTTCTCCCAGGGGATACTGTGGGAGACTGTGTCAAAAGCCTTGCTAAAGTCCAGGTAAACAACACCCACAGCCTTTCCCTCACCCAACAAGTGGGTCACTTTGTCATAGAAGGAGATCAGGCTTCTCAAGCAGGACCTGCCTCTCCTGAACCCGTGCTGGCTGGGCCTGATCGCTGGGTGTCCTTCATGCGCCACATAATGGCACTTGGGGTGATCTGTTCCACAGTATGCGTGTTCTATTTTAATGGTGACTCTTATCAGTCTTACTTTGCTTGTTCAAAAATGAGAAAGTCCCTCTTTGCCCGTGTGCAGCCCGGTCTCTAGGGAAAGAGGTCACCAGGTGGGAGCTGGTGCAAAGGAGCTGTAACATCCAGCGCAGACTGCAGTGGAGAAGACACTCCACTCCGATGGGAGACGCGGTGGGGTTGGGGAGGTGTGGAGCGAGGTTGTCCGTGCTGCGTGAGACCTCAAGGCACAGCTTCTCCAACCAGTCCAGATCTCCTCAAGAGAGACCCTGGATCAATATCAGTCAGAGAATGCTGCTCTCACCTCTTCTCTAAACTGAAAAATAATAAACTACATCCTTGAAAATAAAAAGCCATTTTTATTAGAAGCTCTTTGAAATCTTTCTCCGTAAGCCCACTAGGAAAACTCTCTCATGAAGTGTACAAGACTAGAAGAAAAGAAACAGGAAGATACATGGTTTGTTAGGGCTTTCTTCACTGTAATGAGCCCCATGGAGTATTTCACAGAATCACAGAGTATTTTTTGGTTGGATGGGACCTTTGAGATCATCAAGTCCAACCAACCAAAAAAAAAAACAAACAAACAAAACACCAACAAAACCCAAAAAAACCCCCAGAACACCAAACACCAAAACCAAACCAAAACAAACACCCACAACCACACCCGACCCCACCCACAAACAGACACAACCCAACAATCTTGGGCACTAGAGCATGCCCTGAAGTGCCACGTCTACACGTTTCTTAAATACCTCCAGGGATGGCGACTCCACCACCTCCCTGGGCAGGCTGTTCAGTGCCTGACCACCCTCTCAGTAAAGTCATTCTTCCTAATATCTAATCTAAACCTCCCCTGCCCCAACTTCAGACCATTTCCTCTGGTCCTGTCATTACTACCTTGGGAGAAGAGTCCAAAACCCACCTCTCTACACCCACCTTTCAGGTAGTTGTAGAGGGCAATGAGGTCCCCCCTCAGCCTCCTCTTCTCCAAACTAAACATGCCCAGTTCCCTCAGCCTCTCCTCGTATGACTTGTTCTCCAGACCCATCACCAGCTTGGTGGCTCTCCTCTGGACACGCTCCAGCAGCTCAATGTCCTTCCTGTAGTGAGGGGCCCAGAACTGAACACAGTACTCGAGGTGGGGCCTCAGCAGGGCCGAGTACAGAGGCACCATCTCTTCCCTACTTCTGCTGGCCACGCTGTTCCTGAGACAGGCCAGGATGCTGTTGGCCTTCTTGGCCACCTGGGCACACTGCTGGCTCATGTTCAGCCGGCTGTTCACCAATACCCCCAGGTCCTTTTCTGCCGGGCAGCTTTCCAGCCACTCTTCCCCAAGCCTGTAGCGTTGCCTGGGGTTGTTGTGACCGAAATGCAGGACCCGGCACTTCCGGGAGGTATTTCAGAGACGGGTAGATGCTGTGCTTAGTGACATGGTTTAGTGATGGGTTTTGTCAGTGTGAGGTTGATGGCTGGACTCAATCTGACATGTCCCTTCTATCCTAGACAATTCCATGATTCTATGCCCCTTCTCTCCTGGGAGGACACCAAGGAGTGAGAGCATTTGCTTCTCTCTTTGGTGCTTAGAGAAATTGTGAAGGAAGTTCAGAGAGGTGAAACATGGAGGTGCGTGAGCCTCTGGCGGCATCAAACTCCCTGGCCGTGCTCTGTGTATGGGAAAGGTGAGAAATGCCATCGCCTTCTAGAGGGCAATGCTGCTCATGCCTGCAGAGCCCTTTCTGACTGCGCACGTGACATGCTCCACAGACCTGCTTCTCTCACACTGTGTAATGACAGGGACAGGCCATAACGAGAGGGGAGGGTGATGTGGCACACGGGGGCATTTGCAATGACCCGGACAAGTGAGGTGAGAGAAATCTCCTTGGGATGGTGGGGGCTGTTCCTGGCGTCACACACAGCAGTGCCAGGGCTCTGACAGGGCTGTTCAGAGACACGAGTCCTTCCCTGGCACAGGCAGAGGCCCTGAGCAGACTCCCTGGCCTCCTGTGGCCACTCCCAGGGGCTGCAGCCCCTCAGCCCTGCGGGGTGTCTCCTGCTCTGCGCCTCTCTGAGATGCCCCACGGCTGAGGAATGGACACAGGGACCACAGTTCAAGGAAGCCCATCCCAGTGCTGCATCCTGGGGTTTTCCCAGGGGACGTTACTCTCCAAGTGACGTGACCTCGAGACACTGTCTGTCCCACAGGTCTTTGTGGAACCCCCAGGAATAGCTGATGGCGTTTGTACACACTCGAGTGCATCTCAGCACACACACATGGAATCCTAGAATGATAGAATGATTCGAGTTGGAAGAGACCTTAAAGTTCATCAAGTTCAAGGCCCCTGCCCTGGGCAGGGACACCTCCCACCAGACCAGGTTGCTCCAAGCCCCATCCAGCCGGGCCTTGACCCCTCCAGGCATGGGGCAGCCACAGCTTCTCTGGGCAACCTGGGCCAGGCTCTCACCACCCTCCCACTAAAGAATTTCTTCCTGACATCTAACCTAAATCTCCCCTCTTTCAGTTTGAAGCCATTACCCCTCATCCTATTGCTACACTCCCTGATAAAGAGGTATTGGAAGGCGGCTATAAGGTCTCCCCGGAGCCTTCCCTTCTCCAGGCTGAACAACCCCAGCTCCCTCAGCCTTTCCTCGTAGGACAGGTGCTCCAGCCCTCTGATCATCTTTGTGGCCCTCCGCTGGACTCATTCCAACAGGTCCCTGTCCCTCGTGTGCTGAGGACTCCAGAGCTGGACACAGGGCTCCAGGTGGGGTCTCATGAGAGCAGAGCAGAGGGGCAGAATCACCTCCCTGTACCTGCTGGCCATGCTTCTTTTGATGCAGCCCAGGATGCGGGGGGCTTTCTGGGCTGCCAGCTCACATTGCTGGCTCATGTTGAGCTTCTCATCCACCAACACCCTCAAATCCTTCTCAGAGCCATTCTCCGCCCAACTGGTGTTTGTGCCTGGGATAGCCGTGACTCAGGTGCAGGACCTTGCGCTTGGCTGGGTTGAACTTCATGATGTTCACACGCACCCACTTCTCAAGCCTGCCCAGGTCCCTCTGGATGGCATCCCTTCCTGCCAGGGTGTCGACCGTGCCACACAGCTCGGTGCCGTTGGCAGCCTTGCTGAGGGTGCATGAATTTTTCTCATCCGTACAATACAAACATGGACTTCCTTAGAGGGACAACCAACCTCCCCAAGCTGGGGTGAGAGGCAAGAGCTAGAAATGGTGGTTGTTACTGGCTGGGTGTGTGACGATTGCCCTGGGGCAGCTCCCCTGGGGTGTCCAGCAGACACAGGCCCAGAGAAGAACCTGCTCTGTCCTTCATGCCTTTCCCGGGGGGGCTGGCTGAGCAAGGACACTGCTGCTGGCCCCCACCCTGTGCACTCCCACCGTCAAGCTGCACGCTGGTGTTTTGGATTGCAGGGCATATTCCTGGGCAGGTTCTTGGGAGCAATTTTGGAAGAGGACCTGAGCCTCCATGCCCTGCCCTGAGGAGACCCCCGGGTAGGATGGAGGTGCTGTTAGGGAGCCCAGCTCTGTCAGAGAAGCGCCCAGTGCCTGTCCCTGCCGGTGGTGACAGGGCTGCCACACAGCAGGACTATGAGCTGCCAGAGCACTCGGTCCTTACAGCAAGGCCAGGGCTCAGGAGAGTGTGGGAGTGAGAAAGAGTAGCTCTGCGCAGAGCAAGCGCATGTGCTCCCTTGCACTACTGCTGCGCTGAGACTCTTTCCCCTCCGTTCTGCAAACAGGCAGTGACCCTGCAGCTCCAGGGAAGTTCTCACAAGAGGGTCTTGGGCAAACAAGCAACTTGAAGATTCTTTATTTTGTTTAAACACGCAGAGACCTCGGGTTCTCATTTACACAGTCTGTGGGCCTCACAAAGTTGGACAGACGTGCAATTAGAAACAGCACAATAACATTACTTTCTGGATAACATTATACAAAATAAAACAAAAAACCCCAAACCACGACCAAAATTAACAACAACTAAAGAAGATGTCTTTGGATTATAAGGAGCTACATTAGGAGTCATTTGCATAAAAAGACTTTATAAAGCATTCTTAAAGACAGTTTATCGCTTCTAAAATCATCTGGTCATCAGTTTCCACAGGGCATCCTTGAGCTCCTGGTTCCTCATGCTGTAGATGAGGGGGTTCACAGCTGGAGGCACCACTGAGTACAGAACTGACACCACCAGGTCTGGAACTGGTGAGGAGATGGAGGGGGGCTTCAGGTAGGCAAACATACCAGTGCTGACAAACAGGGAGACCACGGCCAGGTGAGGGAGGCAGGTGGAAAAGGCTTTGTGCTGACCCCGCTCAGAGGGGATCCTCAGCACGGCCCTGAAGATCTGCACATAGGACAGCACAATGAACACAAAACAAACAAAAGATGAAAAACAACTTAAGATAAGAAGCCCAGCTTCCCTGTAGTAGGAGTGTGAGCAGGAGAGCTTGAGGATCTGGGGGATTTCACAGAAGAACTGGTCCACAGCATTGCCCTGGCAGAGGGGCAGTGAAAATGTATTGGCCGTGTGCAGGAGAGCATGGAGAAACCCACCGCCCCAGGCAGCTGCTGCCATGTGGACACAAGCTCTGCTGCCCAGGAGGGTCCCGTAGTGCAGGGGTTTGCAGATGGCAACGTAGCGGTCGTAGGACATGACGGTGAGAAGATAAAACTCTGCTGCAGCACAGAAAAAAAAAACCAAAACCTGTGTAGCACATCCCCAGTAGGAGATGTTCCTTGTTTCCCACAGGGAATTGGACATGGCTTTGGGGACAGTGGTGGAGATGGAGCCCAGGTCAAGAACAGAGAGGTTGAGGAGGAAGAAGTACATGGGGGTGTGGAGGCGGTGGTCACAGGCTACGGCGGTGATGATGAGGCCGTTTCCCAGGAGGGCAGCCAGGTAGATGCCCAGGAAGAGCCAGAAGTGCAAGAGCTGCAGCTCCCGTGTGTCTGCGAATGCCAGGAGGAGGAACTGGGTGATGGAGCTGCCGTTGGACATATTCTCTTTCTTCCCCTGGGGACTCTGTCCAAAGAATAAAAAGAGGAAAATTATGAGACACAATTCTTTAGGCAAAACCTCTCCATTCTTCATAGAAATCCCCCCCAGCTGAAATGCATTTCCTTTCTCTGGTTGGTGCTGGCTGAGTGTGGTGTGAGGAGCAGGACCTCAGCCCGTGTGCTGCTGAGGAGTCAGCTTTGCTCTGCTGCAGTGGGTCCATGGGAGCTGCTTTGTGACAGCTCCCACGCTCACAAGGGATGTCAGATGGAATCCACCTTTAATGCAAAGTTCAATATCTGCACTCAGGACTCTCCAGAGCGTGGGCTGCAGAGGAGAGGCTGAGCGTGTCCTCATCATAATTTTGGCATGTTTGGTATTTTCCCCCATCACATCTGGTGAGTGTTCTTTTGAGGGGTAGAAATCCTCATTTATATATCACTGAAGATGTCAAGAGTCTAGAGACAGGACAAGCAAAAGGGCTCAGCTCTCTGTGGCTCAGAGCAGAGCCAGGAGAGCTGCAGTGTCCGTCGGTCTTTTCCCATCTGCCCTGCGCTTTCACTTGTGCGGCCTTGAAGATGACTTCACACACAAATCGCTCTTTAAAAACCACAAATATCTGAACTCATACAGGAGCAGAAAAACACTCTTCTGAAGGGCAGATCCGTGAACTCTTCTCGGTGCCAGCCCAGAGATGGAGCTGTGATGGAGGGAGCAGGACACAACCCCTCTCCGAGAGAAGCAAAGGGCTCCGAGAGGAGAGTGCTGCCCCCCCAAGGAAAGGCTCAGCCCCCCCGAGGATCCTAGGGGAGAGCTGTGCCTTTCTTTCTGGGGGCAGCTCGCAAGGCCAGCAGGACAGGCAAAGCAGACAGTCAGGGGTCCCGAGGGTGGGAGGTTCTAAAGAGAGAGTCAGCTCATTGCCCAGCAGACACTGCCCAGAAGACATCTCCAGGGAAGGGCCAAGAGAGAGCTGCCTGAAGGCACCCTCCCCCAGTGCGTGTTGGCAGTTTCCCCCCAGCCCTTGCCCATCTCTCTGCTGCCCGGGGCTGTCCCTGCCAGGAGCTGTTTCTCTCTCCCCAGGTCTCCTCCTGCCACTGCTCCCAGAGCCCATCCCACCCGCTGGGGCTCAGCTCTGCCCTGCAGAACCTCCCAGCAGCCGGGCACTGCACAGGGCCACCTCTGGCTGTGCAGGCTCCGTGGGGACATCAGGGCCACATGAGGAGGCTGAAAAACAATGCTGATGCTGTCTGTAAGCCAGGGTGTGTGGCTTCCTGATACTCTCTGGTACTCTTGACCCCCTTAGAGGAACAGATTTGGAGTTTAGGTGCATCCTTCTGAAGGCAGAGATGAGTTTCTCTGTCCCATTGCCCACCCAGACAACCCAGAGTAGGAGATGCCTTCCCTTTCAGGTAGATCCTGCCTTACTGTATTCCTAGACAGGTCTCCTGGGAATGTCCTGTAGTGGTGTGGAGCTGTGAGCAGCCCTGACCCACACAGCACACACAGAAAAACCCTTCCCTGCCAGAGGTCGCTCCTTCCACCCACAGCTTCTCCCCACAGCTCCATGGGGAGCTCCTCGGGCAGGCTGAGATCTGACCCTGGCAGGTGGCAGAGTCCCTGCCCTGGCACACAGAGCCCTGGGGTGCAGAGACCCTGCTCGGAAGGACAGCCCTGGCCACCCCTGGTTCCACACTCAGCTTCACAGCTTTTCAAATGCCCCCCCTTACAGATCCCATAAGCTGTGGCTGGGCCAGCTTTAGCAGATCCCTCCAGGAACTACTCCTGCATTGCCCTGCACCCGGAGACTTACCCTCTCAAGGGCTGCAAAGATTTCTCCTCCAGTGAGCTCTCCGTCATCCTCCCAGTCCTGAGCACCTTCAAGCTCTCTCTCTGCCATGCTCTCCTCCCTGAGATACGCTGGGAGCCCCCTCAGCCCTGCTGCGCTTGGCAGAGGAGCTGCTCCTGGGCAGAGCTGTCTCTCTGCAGCGCTGCCCCTTGCCAGGAGCTCCCTCCACCCCAGGAGCCCGGCCCAGCTCAGCAGCACAGGACCAGCCCAAGGCGTTTTATCGACCCCTCTGGTGGGTTTGATGCTGACTCCGTGAACCTCAGACGCTGAGAGGAAACTGAAGAAACCTCTCCAGAAGTCCAAGTCAGAGTCAAGCTCCAAAGTTCCTTGTAGTGCTAATGGGTCCCACTGAGGGACACTACTGAGAAATTGTCCCCAGGGTCCGGTTAGAGCAGAAACCTGGAGGCAGTGATGTCAGGTCTTGAACAGCAAGGTGAAGGTGGCTCTGATGTGTCTCATTGATGCAAAGGGCCAGGCCCCGACCCCATCACCCAAAGGTCCAAGGCCTGACCCCCAGCCCCTGGGAAGGGAGATCCTGTCCCTCACTCACTCCTCAGGGCTCTTCCTGGGACAGTGTGACGTGGAGATGTGCAATGCCAAGGGCAGGACCATGGTCCGACACCTCCCAGGCTCCTGAATCACAGAATCACAGAATGTACTTGGTTGGAAGGGACCTTTGAGATCATCGAGTCCAACCAACAGAATCACAGAATCTACTTGGATGTGGACAAGGAGGCAGCGAGGCCCCAGTGCTGGAAGGATCAGTTGTCTCCTCATAGGCACCAGCAGCAGAGACAAGAGCCATAACCAAAGACATGAAGAGGTTGGCTCTGTGAGGGGGCTTCAACCTTTGCCACATCCCTCTGTCTTCTCCACCTCGGGCTGTTCTACGGTGTCGCGTCACCTCTGCCTCTTTCCCTGCAGGCTGCAGTCATCCACCCGGCTGCCCCACCTTGCTGTCACCTTCCTTTGCTGGTATCTCTCGCCCTCCCTGGCCCTTCCTTGAAGCACAAAGCCTTGGGCTGATCCAGACTCCTTCTGGGTGACGTGTTGCACCACAGCACTGCCCTTGGAGTGACACCTTTTTTCTCCTGAAGTCCAGTCTGCACCTTCCCAGATGCACATTGTGGCATTATTTCTTTCTCATGCCCTTTTCCACTATGAAGAGAAGCTCCACCAGCTCCGAGACCACCCTTCAAGCACACTCAGGCCACTCCTATACTGTCCACGGTCCCCATACCACTGAGCCCAGGGCCTCTCTATACTGGTCATGTGCTTGAGGCCTCCAAACCCCATCTCGGGAGACCCCTGGGCTCTCTCCACGGTGTTTGCAGATGGAAACGTAGTGGTCATGGGCCAAGAAAGATGGAGTGAGACTTTTTACCGAGGCCTGTAGTGGCAGGACAAGGGGCAAGGGCTTTAAACTGAGAGAGGGTAGATTTAGATGAGACATAAGGAAGAAATGGTTTCCGATGAGGGTGAAAAGACACTGGAACAGGTTGCCCAGAGAAGTTGTGGATGCCCCATCCCTGGAAGTGTCCGAGGTCAGGAACTTGGAGACACCCAAACTAGTGAAAGATGTCCCTGCCCACGGCACCGGGCTTGGACTAGATGATCTTTTAGGTCCCTTCCAACCCAAGCCGTTCTATGATTCTTTGATTGTAATAGCCCCAACTCCTTCTGCACAGGGCTGCAAATACCGACATACACCATGGAGGCACTTTAATCTGACCTAGTCCCCAGCACTCCCATAAAGAAGAAAGAGTTGCTATCTCTAGGACATGAATTGCCACGTTTTCAGAGGAACAATTCAAAACCCAAAAAGTAAAAAATGAATTCCAAGAAAGTTCCAACATACCTGCGTGAATGATTCACCAAGTGGGTCAATGGGAGAGCCTGCCAGGATGACCTTGCCAAATGAGGATGGGGGTTTCTGCCTCGGAGGTCTGAGACTGGTGCTGTGAAGCCAGACAGCACCTTTGGGGACTGTGCAAGACTTCCCATGGGATGTCTAGGAAAGGACCAAAGGAAGGGAAAGGGTGGGATCAAGAAGTTTTGTGGAGGAAGAAGCATGGGAAAAGAGAGGGAAAAAGGGATGACAGGAGCTGGTCGTGTGTAAAGAGGTGGCTGGTGAGGACACTTCCTGGCCGTGCCCTGACCCTGGTCACCGCAG
This sequence comes from Numenius arquata, assembly GCF_964106895.1. Classification (NCBI taxonomy): domain Eukaryota; kingdom Metazoa; phylum Chordata; class Aves; order Charadriiformes; family Scolopacidae; genus Numenius; species Numenius arquata. Next base: position 173,290 of record NW_027414631.1, on the reverse strand, counting down.
CCCATCCTGTTTTTTTAACACCTCCATTTACAAGAGCTTTTTGGGCTGAGGGAGCTCTCTGCTCTATGTACAGATGGAGGCCCAAAGTGCCAGACACTGGAGAGGGAACCCCATGTCATCAGGTCTTGTGCTCTCTGGGGGGCCAGAATCTGGCAAGACAGGTATGTGCATCTAATGTTGGTGTGTATGTCAGTGGTGTAACCACGAGTGAACATCAAACCAGAGCAACCAGAGTGTAGAAGAGGCCTGCAAGCCATGCATTTTTGAGCATCTAAATCTGGACTGGACAATAGAGATCCCAGAAGGTCTGCAAGTTGGGTACTGGAGGAAGACGGTAGCCCAGACCTCCTAGAGAAACCGTGGGGTCTTGGGGGTGTGACATCAAGATAATGCCATAGGTCTTGGTCAGGAAGCGAAGGCCCTTTATGGAAGACAGAGTCAGGACTTGTCCTGGTTTGGGGTGGATCGGACCCAACTTTCTGTTCAGTGAGAGAGGCTCTTGCATATACTCGTTTCTGTGGCACCCAGGGTCAGCTGACCTGGTTGTTTACCCCATGGAGGGGTTGCACCTGTGGGGAGGTGTGGACAGGTCAGGTGACCCAAACTGACCAGTTGGGTGTTCCATCCCATCTGCCCCATGCTCAGCGTAAAAGCTGAGGGATCCGAGCTGTCGGGTTGGCTCCTCGTGAAGGGCTTCAATGGCTCTCTTTGTCTTTGATGGCTCATGAAGACCCTGTCAGTGCCTCTACCTTTGATCCCCATCAGTGTGTTCCGGAATCCCGTTCCCATTCCACTGAGACCAGTCTGGAACTTTCCCAGTGCCTGCTGGTGGTGACATCTCCCTGGGAGCTTGGTAAGGTTTTGTACGTATATTCATATATATTGTATCTATTTCATTATTTCCTTGTATCTTAATATTTCATTAAAGTGTTTTTGGTTTTCTTTCTAACCTTGTAACTCTCTCTATTTTTCTTCTTCCTCTGCTTGGAGCGAGAGATGGGCGAGAGCATCTCTGGTCTTGTCATTGGCCAGCTCAGCGCCAGCCAGGACAGGACTGCATGGAGCCCTGCCTGGGGGTGGAGGGTGAGTCAGCTGAGAGCTGGGGGGTCGGGATGAGAGGGCAGAAAAACATGGGCAACACTGTCTTGGGTGGATGTCTGCTATGGAGCTCCTGATCAGGAAGAGGAAGTGGATGAATTCTTCTTCAGATGACTGGAGCGACATGGCCTCATGTTTGTAGGCCGTGGTCCTCATGGAAGACTTACACTATCCCCGTATCTACTGAAGGTACAACAGAGCAAGGTGCAGAGCACCCAGGAGGTTTTGGAGCTCACTGGTGTCATCTACCCCACTTGGGGACAGGAAAGATGTTGTCAAGCGGAAGGGGGTCTAGTGAATGGACCCGTGGGTGGATTTTGTCAGGTCCCATGGACTTATGCACCTTCAGGTTCCTTAAGAGGTCTCGAACCTGATCTTCTCCTACTGTGGGCAGTTCTTCATTCACAGAGCCCCTGTTTTTGCCTTCCGTGACTTGGGCAGTGTGGTCGGAGCCCTTGCCGGTGAAGACTGAGGCAAAAAAGTTGTTCAGTAGCTCAGCCTTATCCATATCCTGGGAGGCCAGGTCTCCCGTTTCCTTCCGGAGAGGGCCCACAACTTCCCTAGTCTTGCCTTTGTCCCTGACATATCTGTAGAAGTTTTTCTTATTGTTTTTGATGTCCCTGCCTAGATTTAGTTCTGCCTGGGCTTTCGCTTGCCTGATCTGGTTCCTGGCCACTCGGACAGTTTCTTTATACTCTGCCCATTCTACCCGTCCCTGCTTCCACCCTCTATAGGCCTCCCTTTTGGTCTTGAGCTTGTCCAGCAGCTCCTTGTTCATCCACACAGGCCTGCTGGCTATTTTGCCTGACTTCTTCTTTTTTGGGATGCACCTCTCCTGAGCTTGGAGGAGGTGATCCTTGAATGCCAACCAGCTTTCTTGGGCCCCTCTCCCCTCCAGTTCTTTCTCCCACGCTACCCTGCCAATCAGATCTCTCAGGAGACCAAAGTCTGCTCTTCTGAAGTTCAAGGTAGCGAGCTTGCTGCACACCCTCCTCGCTTTCCTATGAATCTTGAATTCTACCATTTCGTGGTCGCTGCAGCCGAGGCTACCCTTAAGCTTGACATGCCCCACCCGTCCCTCCTTGTTGGTAAGGACAAGGTCCAGCACGGCTCCTCTCCTCGTTGGCTCCTTGATCATTTGAAGTAGAAAGTTATCATTAACGCATTCCAAGAACTTCCTGGATTTCACGTGCCCTGCTGTGTTGTCCTTCCAACAGATATTGGGGTGGTTGAAGTCCCCCATGAGGACCAGGGTGTGCGAGCGCGATGCTGCTTCTATCTGCCTATAGAGGGTCCCATCCTCCCTGTCACTCTGATCTGGTGGCCTGTAGCAGACCCCTACTGTAACATCACTTGCCCCTGTTCTCCCTCTAATCCTGACCCATAAGCTCTCTGTCAGGTCTTCATCCATCCCCAGGTGGAGCTCCACACACTCCAGCTGGTCGTTTACAAAGAGGGCAACACCCCCACCCCGTCTGCCCAGCCTGTCCTTCCTGAAGAGTCTGTAACCCTCCATTCCAACACTCCAGTCATAAGAGCCATCCCACCACGTCTCAGTAATGCCAATAAGACGATAATAATAAGGGATCCATGCTCCCTTTTAAATAAACTCAATGAAGAAGCCAGCACAAGATCATTTGTCTCGGCTCCCATCTCTGCACATCTCCTCGGGAGCTGGGTGACCAGCCCCATCATGCAGGAGGGGTTCAGGAAGCCAATGCCCAGCTGCCCCATGGAGGATCAGCCCCGGGGGCCCTTGGGGCTGCCCCTGGCTGCCTCGCTGGGCACTCTGTCTCTGTCGGCTGCAAGTCGGGGCTGCTGCTTCCCTGGAGCCATGGCCAAGGACAGCAGCAGGATGCGGCCTTTCCAGGGCTGGTCTCTCCTCACATCCACACTGTCCTTGCTGTGCCCTTGCCTTTGCGTTACCCCTAAGGTCTCGTGTAACTTGTGTCAGTCCTGTTGTCTCTGCAGTGGCTTCTCTGTGGCTGTGGGCAGGAGCAGGCCACGTGAACCACTGTGTCAGAGCTGGTTTCTGCTGTCACTAAAGGGACTTCTCAAGGCAGGGCCAGAGGCTGGACGCCTCTTCCAAAGCTGGTGCCAGGAATTCTAGCAAGGAACTGCTCTATGAAAGGTCCTCTTGGTGTTCTGGGGTTCTGTATGGATTCAGTGGGACAGGTTCAGAGTCCCGGGGGATCTGTTAGGGACCAAGGGCTGGATGAAGACCTCCTTTCTTGGTGAGACATGTCCAAGCAGATGGTAAATGGTCTCTGACTTATCTGCCTGGCAGTGTCCCACTTGTGCTGGGGCTGCTGGCCAATGCCCTCCTGGAGAGGAATCGGGAGCTGCCAGGAGAGCTCAGGGGATCTCCAGGGAGAGTGTGTGAGTCTGAGTGGGCAGTGAGTGGCACCTCATCAAATGAGTGACTCTCCAAGGGAACGTTTCCCAAAGAAATGGAGGAACTTGAAGAGCCCATGGGCAAATGAGAGCCCTTCAATGCCAGGAGAGGCTGTGAGGAGCCAGCAGGCAAAGGGACATAAGATGGGAGCATAGTTCAGGACACCCTCTTGGAAAGCCCCACGGGCTGGATCTAGTGCAGCCCTCCCTTGCCCGTCATGCCGTTGGAGACACCCCTTGGTCCTGCCCATCCCTGTCCTTGGCTACAGAGCAATTAGGGAAGATGAAGAGTGTCCAGCAGCAGTGATCCCCATCCAGCTGAGTCTGCTTCCACCCTGACCGGCATGGCCAGTGCAGTCTCCACTTTTTGTGTGTCACATCCAGCCTTCAGCCCTGGGGCTGAAAGGGGAGGCTAAGACCTTTCTCTGTCCCCCAGCAGCTGCTGTGCCCTTCCGAGGGGCTGTGGGGTGAGCACCCAGAGCTCTGCAGCACCCTGCGGTGGGCACTGCCATGGGGCCAGCCCAGACTGGGCTGCTCTTCTTGGGTGAGCTGGAGGGAAAGCAGGGACTGCGGGGAGAGATGGGGAGGGCCCGGGCTGAGCTGGAAAGTGCCTGGGAGAGGAACACCACCAATGTTGGCTGGGCCGTGTGACCATGCGGAGCGAGGTTGTGAGTTGCAGAGCCAAGCTACATGGGTGCAGGAGAGAGGAGGCCAGTCTGTGCCCTTGGCGGTACGGACAGACTGGGAAGGTGCCCCAGGGCATTTGTCTCTCACATCACCGTCTCCAGCACTGACCGCTCGCCCCAGTTTATGGGTGAGGTTTTCTCCCTGGCCATCTTCTTCCTCCTGCTGGACTCTGTGTCTGTGTCAAGTGAACAGCCAGTCCCACCTGGCATCTCTTCTTGCCCAGACCTTGGCAGACTGAGAGCCAGGCTGCCTGCAGACCCCTGCATGGGACACAGAATCACAGAATCACAGAATCACAGAATCCTAGTGGTTGGAAGGGACCTTTGAGATCATCGAGTCCAACCACATAAAAAACAAAAAAACAACCAAAAAAACCCCACAACACACAAAAACAAACAAACAAGCAAACAAAAAAACAAACAACCAAAAAAAAAAAACCCAACAACAACAAAAAAAAGCACCCACCAACTAAACCCACACGGCTGGGGCTGGGCTGGGCCATCATCCCAGTCTACAGCTTCCTCAAGGGGGGCTGTGGAAGGGGAGGTGCTAATCTCCTCTCTCTAGTCACCAGCGATAGGACACAGGGAAGGGGAATGAGGCTTCGACAGGGGAAGTTGAGATTGGACTTTAGGAAAAGGTTCTTCACTGAGAGGGTGGTCAGTCACCAGAAGAGTCTCCATGGAGAAGTGGTCCCTGCACCAAGCCTGTCAGAGTTCAAGGAGTGTCTGGACGACGCTCTTAGTCATATGGTTTAGCATTAGGTAGTTCTGCGAGGAGGAGAGAGTTGGACTTGATGATCCTTATGGCTCCCTTCCAATTCGAGGTATTCTACGATTGTATGATCTCCAAGGTCAAGAATAGTCCATTCCAGAGCCATTTGTGTGTGTGTGTGCTTGTTGTTTCTGGGGTAAGTGAGGAGATGAGGGGGTCCAAGGTCAATTTCTGGATAGACTGCAAATCTAAGACCTGCTCTGACTCCACGTGTGTCATACAGATATATATATATTTTCCACTAACATAGCCAGCCATACAAACACAGAGACATGGCAGGGCTGGGGAGGTGAGGAGCAAGGTCATCCATACAGTGATGGACATCAAGGAGACTGCTTTTCTTACCTTTCCACACACCTTCTTTAGGAGACAGTCTGTATCAATATAGATTGGAGAAGTCTTCTCTCACTTCTTCAAAGTTCTCTTTATGGACTTTCCTCTTTAACTAAACTCTTGAAACTTTTCTAATTAAGCTTATATGTCCTGAAGAGTAGAGGCAAATGATGGAAGAGACGTGGATCTATCAGCCTTCTCTGATAACTGCCAGTGCCGGGCAAATACCTCAGATACACTGGGGCCTCTAGAGGGTTGCACTGGGTGCTTATGGTCATAGAATCATTTAGGTTTGAAGGGACCTTTAAGACCATCGAGTCCACCTGTTATCCTAACACTACCAAGTCCACCCCTAAACCATGTCTCTAAGAACCACATCTAAACCTCTGTTAAATACCTCCAAGGATTGTGGCCCAACCACTTCCCTGGGCAGCCTGTTCCAATGCTCGACAACCCTTTCGAGGTGGGGCCTCACCAGGGCTGAGTACAGGGGGACCATCACTTCTCTAGTCCTGCTCACCACACCGTTCCTGATCCAGGCCAGGATGCTGTTGGCCTTCTTGGCCACCTGGGCACACTGCTGGCTCATGTTCAGCCGACAGTCGACCAACACCCCCAGGTCCTTTCCTGCCAGGCAGCTCCAGCCACTCTGCCCCAAGCCAAGGGGTTGTTGTGACCCAAGTGCAGGACTCAGCACTTGGTGAGTCTCACACCATTGGCCTCAGTTCCATCACTCCAGGCCACCCAGATCCCTCTGCGGAACCTTCCTACCCTCAAGCAGGAGGCAGACCTTCCCAGACAATGTCACCCTTACTGGCTTCTCCTCTCATCCTCCCTCCACAGGCTCGCTCAACGTATTCCCATCTCATAGAGGAGCTCCATATATCAGAGCTGCTCCTTCACACAGGTGGCATCACCCCATCCTCATCCTCCCTGCCACTCTCTCCAGCAGAGCCTCTATCCTTCCATTGCAGCACCACAGCTCAGCAAACTGTCCCACCACATCGCATTTGTTCCAAAACCATCACAGTGCCGTGACAAGATACGAGGCTCCTCCTGGCAGTGCCTTCACCCCTGTGCTGTGCTGTCAGATCCCTTGGGCGCAGGACAACCTCAGCAGACATTGTCACACAAGAGCCTGCAGACAGGTCCCACTCTCTACCGGACATTATGCCTCCTGCGTGGCCTTCCCAGTATCCAATGCTGCAGCAGGAAGCTCTCGTGAAAACATTGTGTTTGACTGTAGAGATGAGGAATAGCATTCTTTCCTTGTAAGAAAATCCTGTAGAAGCTTGAATGACCAAACCAGGAGACAGTCTTCTGTGGATGGGATCTGCATTTGCATCAAATGTCTATGTAATGCTACATTTCCTGGGGTTCCCACCATCAAAAAGGACGCGAGATGATTGCTTCTGTGATACACAGTGCTAGACCTCATGAAGAGCATTTTAAAGGATTCCTTATGGTGTCTGAGTGCCTTTCTTACTGGGATCATCAAAGTCCAGCACCTCCTGGCGAAAAGAGACTCTTTCAGCAGCCTTGGAGGCAAACCCTTTGGTCCCATAGACTTTTAAGGGTGTAGTTTGCTCAAGTAACCCTTGGTCTGATCCCCATCCACGGCTGGTTCTTCTCCTCCAGAGTCCTGCCTCAAAGCACAAGGGCCTGGGAGACCTCACTGGTGGTAACTGCGGCAAAGAATCTGCCCTGAAGGGGGGAACTGCGTTCCTGTAGGTCCTGTGTAGTCCATGGCATCCTCGGCATCTCATGTAGCTCTGTGGGTCTGGATTTGAACATTAAATTGAGTAGGTGCCCTCAATTCTGTCAGGCAACGTGGGGCTGACCATGGGTCAAATGCCACTATAGGCACTGGAGATCTGGTAAATTCAGCTGATGGAAAGGAGAGAGACCTTGCTCTCCCCGGGGCACAGGACTGCAGTTGTTCAAATGAAGAACTCCAAAAACTGCCATGAACATAACGAGTAGGAGAAAATTCTTCTGGCCTTTATTTGGGCATCAGCGGTCAGTTCACTTGGCCAAAGGATTTCCCACCAGGCTCATATAGGATCCCCGAGATGTTGCCCTGTCTCTATGAACGGCTCCAGTAGAGCTTGCAGTTCCCCGCACGTATCTTTGACCACCCCTGACACCTTCAATGTCACCAGCGTTGTGTCTGAACAGCCCAATCCCGCCCTCCATCTCCATGGATGAACGTGGGAGCTGAGACAAGGAGCTCACACGCGGGAGCCTGGTTTTGTGCACACCTCAACCCCTGCGCGAGAGGAATCCCACCTCCTGTGGGTTTGTGGCAGGCATGGAAAGGGAGCTGAGGTTTGTTCCAATGCTCGGAATAGAAACACAGAATGAGATGCTCCATTGACTCAGCGGGATCCCTTCCCTCAGCAGGGATAACGGGGGTCCCTGCCTGTCACTCTCTGGGTGTCCTGTCTAATAATAAGCCCAAGAAAGGTGACATTTACATGTAATTCTGAGAGGAGAATAGATACTTCTGGAAAGAAGTGTCTCTCCCCAGCTGAGGGAGGGAACATCAGGGATGACTTCATCCTGTTTCACAGCAGGTTCCCCTGGAGCCCCAGGGACACCTGGAGGGAGCCCAGAGGGGCAGAGGACGTGCTGCCTTGGGATGCTCCCTCTGCTGCTGAGCTGGGCCGGGCTCCTGGGATGGAGGGAGCTGATGGCCATGGGCAGCGCTGCAGAGAGACAGCTCTGCCCAGGAGCAGCTCCTCTGCCAAGCGCAGCAGGGCTGAGGGGGCTCCCAGCGTATCTCAGGGAGGAGAGCATGGCAGAGAGAGAGCTTGAAGGTGCTCAGGACTGGGAGGATGACGGAGAGCTCACTGGAGGAGAAATCTTTGCAGCCCTTGAGAGGGTAAGTCTCCGGGTGCAGGGCAATGCAGGAGTAGTTCCTGGAGGGATCTGCTAAAGCTGGCCCAGCCACAGCTTATGGGATCTGTAAGGGGGGGCATTTGAAAAGCTGTGAAGCTGAGTGTGGAACCAGGGGTGCCCAGGGCTGTCCTTCCGAGCGGGGTCTCTGCACCCCAGGCCTCTGTGTGCCAGGGCAGGGACTCTGCCACCTGCCAGGGTCAGATCTCAGCCTGCCCGAGGAGCTCCCCATGGAGCTGTGGGGAGAAGCTGTGGGTGGAAGGAGCGACCTCTGGCAGGGAAGGGTTTTTCTGTGTGTGCTGTGTGGGTCAGGGCTGCTCACAGCTCCACACCACTACAGGACATTCCCAGGAGACTTTTCAAGAAGCACAGCAAGGAGGGGGCTACATGAAAGGGCAGGATCCTGTTCTTCCAATCTGCTACTCTGCGTTGTCCGGGTGGGCAATGGGACAGAGAATCTCATCTCTCAGTTTAGGAGCAGACACTGAATTTCCAAATCTGTTACTTTTAGGGGTGAATACACTATATGAGTAAACCCCTGGCAGAGAAGGGTTTTTCTGTCAGGAGTTTGCTGTGTGGGTCAGGGCTGCTCACAGCTCCACAGCACTACAGGACATTCCCAGGAGACCTGTCTAGGAATACAGTAAGGCAGGATCTACCTGAAAGGGAAGGAATCTCCTACTCTGGGTTGTCTGGGTGGGCAATGGGACAGAGAAACTCATCTCTGCCTTCAGAAGGATGCACCTAAACTCCAAATCTGTTCCTCTAAGGGGGTCAAGAGTACCAGAGAGTATCAGGAAGCCACACACCCTGGCTTACAGACAGCATCAGCATCGCTTTTCAGCCTCCTCATGTGGCCCTGATGTCCCCACGGAGCCTGCACAGCCAGAGGTGGCCCTGTGCAGTGCCCGGCTGCTGGGAGGTTCTGCAGGGCAGAGCTGAGCCCCAGCGGGTGGGATGGGCTCTGGGAGCAGTGGCAGGAGGAGACCTGGGGAGAGAGAAACAGCTCCTGGCAGGGACAGCCCCGGGCAGCAGAGAGATGGGCAAGGGCTGGGGGGAAACTGCCAACACGCACTGGGGGAGGGTGCCTTCAGGCAGCTCTCTCTTGGCCCTTCCCTGGAGATGTCTTCTGGGCAGTGTCTGCTGGGCAATGAGCTGACTCTCTCTTTAGAACCTCCCACCCTCGGGACCCCTGACTGTCTGCTTTGCCTGTCCTGCTGGCCTTGCGAGCTGCCCCCAGAAAGAAAGGCACAGCTCTCCCCTAGGATCCTCGGGGGGGCTGAGCCTTTCCTTGGGGGGCGGCACTCTCCTCTCGGAGCCCTTTGCTTCTCTCGGAGAGGGGTTGTGTCCTGCTCCCTCCATCACAGCTCCATCTCTGGGCTGGCACCGAGAAGAGTTCACGGATCTGCCCTTCAGAAGAGTGTTTTTCTGCTCCTGTATGAGTTCAGATATTTGTGGTTTTTAAAGAGCGATTTGTGTGTGAAGTCATCTTCAAGGCCGCACAAGTGAAAGCGCAGGGCAGATGGGAAAAGACCGACGGACACTGCAGCTCTCCTGGCTCTGCTCTGAGCCACAGAGAGCTGAGCCCTTTTGCTTGTCCTGTCTCTAGACTCTTGACATCTTCAGTGATATATAAACGAGGATTTCTACCCCTCAAAAGAACACTCACCAGATGTGATGGGGGAAAATACCAAACATGCCAAAATTATGATGAGGACACGCTCAGCCTCTCCTCTGCAGCCCACGCTCTGGAGAGTCCTGAGTGCAGATATTGAACTTTGCATTAAAGGTGGATTCCATCTGACATCCCTTGTGAGCGTGGGAGCTGTCACAAAGCAGCTCCCATGGACCCACTGCAGCAGAGCAAAGCTGACTCCTCAGCAGCACACGGGCTGAGGTCCTGCTCCTCACACCACACTCAGCCAGCACCAACCAGAGAAAGGAAATGCATTTCAGCTGGGGGGGATTTCTATGAAGAATGGAGAGGTTTTGCCTAAAGAATTGTGTCTCATAATTTTCCTCTTTTTATTCTTTGGACAGAGTCCCCAGGGGAAGAAAGAGAATATGTCCAACGGCAGCTCCATCACCCAGTTCCTCCTCCTGGCATTCGCAGACACACGGGAGCTGCAGCTCTTGCACTTCTGGCTCTTCCTGGGCATCTACCTGGCTGCCCTCCTGGGAAACGGCCTCATCATCACCGCCGTAGCCTGTGACCACCGCCTCCACACCCCCATGTACTTCTTCCTCCTCAACCTCTCTGTTCTTGACCTGGGCTCCATCTCCACCACTGTCCCCAAAGCCATGTCCAATTCCCTGTGGGAAACAAGGAACATCTCCTACTGGGGATGTGCTACACAGGTTTTGGTTTTTTTTTTCTGTGCTGCAGCAGAGTTTTATCTTCTCACCGTCATGTCCTACGACCGCTACGTTGCCATCTGCAAACCCCTGCACTACGGGACCCTCCTGGGCAGCAGAGCTTGTGTCCACATGGCAGCAGCTGCCTGGGGCGGTGGGTTTCTCCATGCTCTCCTGCACACGGCCAATACATTTTCACTGCCCCTCTGCCAGGGCAATGCTGTGGACCAGTTCTTCTGTGAAATCCCCCAGATCCTCAAGCTCTCCTGCTCACACTCCTACTACAGGGAAGCTGGGCTTCTTATCTTAAGTTGTTTTTCATCTTTTGTTTGTTTTGTGTTCATTGTGCTGTCCTATGTGCAGATCTTCAGGGCCGTGCTGAGGATCCCCTCTGAGCGGGGTCAGCACAAAGCCTTTTCCACCTGCCTCCCTCACCTGGCCGTGGTCTCCCTGTTTGTCAGCACTGGTATGTTTGCCTACCTGAAGCCCCCCTCCATCTCCTCACCAGTTCCAGACCTGGTGGTGTCAGTTCTGTACTCAGTGGTGCCTCCAGCTGTGAACCCCCTCATCTACAGCATGAGGAACCAGGAGCTCAAGGATGCCCTGTGGAAACTGATGACCAGATGATTTTAGAAGCGATAAACTGTCTTTAAGAATGCTTTATAAAGTCTTTTTATGCAAATGACTCCTAATGTAGCTCCTTATAATCCAAAGACATCTTCTTTAGTTGTTGTTAATTTTGGTCGTGGTTTGGGGTTTTTTGTTTTATTTTGTATAATGTTATCCAGAAAGTAATGTTATTGTGCTGTTTCTAATTGCACGTCTGTCCAACTTTGTGAGGCCCACAGACTGTGTAAATGAGAACCCGAGGTCTCTGCGTGTTTAAACAAAATAAAGAATCTTCAAGTTACTTGTTTGCCCAAGACCCTCTTGTGAGAACTTCCCTGGAGCTGCAGGGTCACTGCCTGTTTGCAGAACGGAGGGGAAAGAGTCTCAGCGCAGCAGTAGTGCAAGGGAGCACATGCGCTTGCTCTGCCCAGAGCTACTCTTTCTCACTCCCACACTCTCCTGAGCCCTGGCCTTGCTGTAAGGACCGAGTGCTCTGGCAGCTCATAGTCCTGCTGTGTGGCAGCCCTGTCACCACCGGCAGGGACAGGCACTGGGCGCTTCTCTGACAGAGCTGGGCTCCCTAACAGCACCTCCATCCTACCCGGGGGTCTCCTCAGGGCAGGGCATGGAGGCTCAGGTCCTCTTCCAAAATTGCTCCCAAGAACCTGCCCAGGAATATGCCCTGCAATCCAAAACACCAGCGTGCAGCTTGACGGTGGGAGTGCACAGGGTGGGGGCCAGCAGCAGTGTCCTTGCTCAGCCAGGCCCCCCGGGAAAGGCATGAAGGACAGAGCAGGTTCTTCTCTGGGCCTGTGTCTGCTGGACACCCCAGGGGAGCTGCCCCAGGGCAATCGTCACACACCCAGCCGGTAACAACCACCATTTCTAGCTCTTGCCTCTCACCCCAGCTCGGGGAGGTTGGTTGTCCCTCTAAGGAAGTCCATGTTTGTATTGTACGGATGAGAAAAATTCATGCACCCTCAGCAAGGCTGCCAACGGCACCGAGCTGTGTGGCACGGTCGACACCCTGGCAGGAAGGGATGCCATCCAGAGGGACCTGGGCAGGCTTGAGAAGTGGGTGCGTGTGAACATCATGAAGTTCAACCCAGCCAAGCGCAAGGTCCTGCACCTGAGTCACGGCTATCCCAGGCACAAACACCAGTTGGGCGGAGAATGGCTCTGAGAAGGATTTGAGGGTGTTGGTGGATGAGAAGCTCAATACCAGCCGGCAATGTGAGCTGGCAGCCCAGAAAGCCCCCCGCATCCTGGGCTGCATCAAAAGAAGCATGGCCAGCAGGTACAGGGAGGTGATTCTGCCCCTCTGCTCTGCTCTCATGAGACCCCACCTGGAGCCCTGTGTCCAGCTCTGGAGTCCTCAGCACACGAGGGACAGGGACCTGTTGGAATGAGTCCAGCGGAGGGCCACAAAGATGATCAGAGGGCTGGAGCACCTGTCCTACGAGGAAAGGCTGAGGGAGCTGGGGTTGTTCAGCCTGGAGAAGGGAAGGCTCCGGGGAGACCTTATAGCCGCCTTCCAATACCTCTTTATCAGGGAGTGTAGCAATAGGATGAGGGGTAATGGCTTCAAACTGAAAGAGGGGAGATTTAGGTTAGATGTCAGGAAGAAATTCTTTAGTGGGAGGGTGGTGAGAGCCTGGCCCAGGTTGCCCAGAGAAGCTGTGGCTGCCCCATGCCTGGAGGGGTCAAGGCCCGGCTGGATGGGGCTTGGAGCAACCTGGTCTGGTGGGAGGTGCCCCTGCCCAGGACAGGGGCCTTGAACTTGATGAACTTTAAGGTCTCTTCCAACTCGAATCATTCTATCATTCTAGGATTCCATGTGTGTGTGCTGAGATGCACTCGAGTGTGTACAAACGCCATCAGCTATTCCTGGGGGTTCCACAAAGACCTGTGGGACAGACAGTGTCTCGAGGTCACGTCACTTGGAGAGTAACGTCCCCTGGGAAAACCCCAGGATGCAGCACTGGGATGGGCTTCCTTGAACCGTGGTCCCTGTGTCCATTCCTCAGCCGTGGGGCATCTCAGAGAGGCGCAGAGCAGGAGACACCCCACAGGGCTGAGGGGCTGCAGCCCCTGGGAGTGGCCACAGGAGGCCAGGGAGTCTGCTCAGGGCCTCTGCCTGTGCCAGGGAAGGACTCGTGTCTCTGAGCAGCCCTGTCAGAGCCCTGGCACTGCTGTGTGTGACGCCAGGAACAGCCCCCACCATCCCAAGGAGATTTCTCTCACCTCACTTGTCCGGGTCATTGCAAATGCCGCCGTGTGCCACATCACCCTCCCCTCTCATTATGGCCTGTCCCTGTCATTACACAGTGTGAGAGAAGCAGGTCTGTGGAGCATGTCACGTGCGCAGTCAGAAAGGGCTCTGCAGGCATGAGCAGCATTGCCCTCTAGAAGGCGATGGCATTTCTCACCTTTCCCATACACAGAGCACGGCCAGGGAGTTTGATGCCGCCAGAGGCTCACGCACCTCCATGTTTCACCTCTCTGAACTTCCTTCACAATTTCTCTAAGCACCAAAGAGAGAAGCAAATGCTCTCACTCCTTGGTATCCTCCCAGGAGAGAAGGGGCATAGAATCATGGAATCGTCTAGGATAGAAGGGACATGTCAGATTGAGTCCAGCCATCAACCTCACACTGACAAAACCCATCACTAAACCATGTCACTAAGCACAGCATCTACCCGTCTCTGAAATACCTCCCGGAAGTGCCGGGTCCTGCATTTCGGTCACAACAACCCCAGGCAACGCTACAGGCTTGGGGAAGAGTGGCTGGAAAGCTGCCCGGCAGAAAAGGACCTGGGGGTATTGGTGGACAGCCGGCTGAACATGAGCCAGCAGTGTGCCCAGGTGGCCAAGAAGGCCAACAGCATCCTGGCCTGTCTCAGGAACAGCGTGGCCAGCAGAAGTAGGGAAGAGATGGTGCCTCTGTACTCGGCCCTGCTGAGGCCCCACCTCGAGTACTGTGTTCAGTTCTGGGCCCCTCACTACAGGAAGGACATTGAGCTGCTGGAGCGTGTCCAGAGGAGAGCCACCAAGCTGGTGAGGGGTCTGGAGAACAGGTCATATGAGGAGAGGCTGAGGGAACTGGGCATGTTTAGTTTGGAGAAGAGGAGGCTGAGGGGGGACCTCATTGCCCTCTACAACTACCTGAAAGGTGGGTGTAGAGAGGTGGGTTTTGGACTCTTCTCCCAAGGTAGTAATGACAGGACCAGAGGAAATGGTCTGAAGTTGGGGCAGGGGAGGTTTAGATTAGATATTAGGAAGAATGACTTTACTGAGAGGGTGGTCAGGCACTGAACAGCCTGCCCAGGGAGGTGGTGGAGTCGCCATCCCTGGAGGTATTTAAGAAATGTGTAGACGTGGCACTTCAGGGCATGCTCTAGTGCCCAAGATTGTTGGGTTGTGTCTGTTTGTGGGTGGGGTCGGGTGTGGTTGTGGGTGTTTGTTTTGGTTTGGTTTTGGTGTTTGGTGTTCTGGGGGTTTTTTTGGGTTTTGTTGGTGTTGTTTTGTTTGTTTGTTTTTTTTTTTGGTTGGTTGGACTTGATGATCTCAAAGGTCCCATCCAACCAAAAAATACTCTGTGATTCTGTGAAATACTCCATGGGGCTCATTACAGTGAAGAAAGCCCTAACAAACCATGTATCTTCCTGTTTCTTTTCTTCTAGTCTTGTACACTTCATGAGAGAGTTTTCCTAGTGGGCTTACGGAGAAAGATTTCAAAGAGCTTCTAATAAAAATGGCTTTTTATTTTCAAGGATGTAGTTTATTATTTTTCAGTTTAGAGAAGAGGTGAGAGCAGCATTCTCTGACTGATATTGATCCAGGGTCTCTCTTGAGGAGATCTGGACTGGTTGGAGAAGCTGTGCCTTGAGGTCTCATGCAGCATGGACAACCTCGCTCCACACCTCCCCAACCCCACCGCGTCTCCCATCGGAGTGGAGTGTCTTCTCCACTGCAGTCTGCGCTGGATGTTACAGCTCCTTTGCACCAGCTCCCACCTGGTGACCTCTTTCCCTAGAGACCGGGCTGCACACGGGCAAAGAGGGACTTTCTCATTTTTGAACAAGCAAAGTAAGACTGATAAGAGTCACCATTAAAATAGAACACGCATACTGTGGAACAGATCACCCCGAGAGCCATTATGTGGCGCATGAAGGACACCCAGCGATCAGGCCCAGCCAGCACGGGTTCAGGAGAGGCAGGTCCTGCTTGAGAAGCCTGATCTCCTTCTATGACAAAGTGACCCACTTGTTGGGTGAGGGAAAGGCTGTGGGTGTTGTTTACCTGGACTTTAGCAAGGCTTTTGACACAGTCTCCCACAGTATCCCCTGGGAGAAACTGGCTGCCCGTGGCTTGGCCAGGAGGACTCTCCACTGGGTTACAAACTGGCTGGAGGCCGGGCCCAGAGAGTGGTGGGGAATGGAGTTAAAGCCAGTTGGCGGCCGGTCACGAGTGGTGTCCCCCAGGGCTCAGTATTGGGGCCGGTTCTCTCTAGTGGAGCAAAGCCAGGGCCACCCCCAAGCTACAGCAGCTTTGCCAGTTTAGGAGACACTTTTCACTGAACAAAAAAAAACCCTAAAAGCAGCAAGGGAGAGAAAAAAACCCCAAAGAACCGAGTGGAACCTCAGTGGGTTTCACTCAGTTTCACTGAGTCAAACTGAGTTTGACTCAGTTTCAGTCAAACCAAGGTGTTGCTGGATTTGTCCCCATGGTGAGACCAGGCTCCTGTCACAGCCTGAAAGAAAGCCTGTCTGGTGTTATCCCTGTGAAAAGAGAGAAATAAAGATGCACTGAGGAGTGGTTCACAAGAACTGTGAATGACTCAGCTTCATCATTGATATCATATGTCATTTTTAAAGGTTACGGATAAGGTCGTATCTTTTCGTGACACTGACTATAAATAAGGGACCTGTTGTGGATCAGTTGTGAAAAGATTTAAGGCAACTGACTTGAATATTTGCTTTGAAAATGCCCAAAGAGCAGGCAGTCACCTGGAAGATTTTCATTTGGAGGGCTTCTGCTTTGTGCGCTATTTACTAGACAGCTCAGTTACACGCTGTGGAATTATTTATCGTATTTAAATATGCTGCGATGTTATTTGTATTCTGAAGTTATTCCAATAAGCATTGTGTGCGCTCTCATAATTGAGGAATACTGATTGATTAGGAGCAATCAAGGCTGCCTTTGAGAGAAATGCAGATCAGGTGGATGGCATTTGACAGTCCCATGACATTAAAGGTGATGTTCAGAAAGATCCCATCTGCTGGTTTGATGGGATCAAAAAAGATGGGTTTTTGTGTTTGTAACAGCAGCTTATTGAAAAAGAAAAATGTCACCAATTGGCCAGTTTGAAAAAGAGACTTCACAAGGTTGCTCTAAAGTGGAGCTAATCCTACCTAACCTGTCTCCCTCCACCTGCTTTGACCAGGGCTGCGAGCACTTCTGGAAGTTTCTCTGTTTTTCCTACAGTTACTTCTATGAGGCAGTGGAATTTTTACCACATTTATTTTCCAAATAAAGTTTTAGCATCGTTGTTCTCCTCAGGCATTGACCCGCAGTGAGGCATCGCGTTGTTTTACAGAGGGAAAAGGGAGAAGAAGAAAAGTCCATGTACTACCTCTTCTTTGGTGGAAGCATTCGGTTCCTCTGTTCACCTTGCACCCTTGTATCTGGTTGGACTCTAAGCAATCACCCCAGCTCTGCCTTTTGGAGATGGATCTTTCCCTGCCTCGTAGGAAATCCAGGGATGGGTAGGATTGGCTCTGAATTTCCTCCACCTCTGGAGGAAAACCCGGGCTCCCTGAGCTTGTTGGTCCAAAATATGTCCATCCTCATTATGAAGAAGTCCCCGCTAACAGAGGTACCAGCTGTTCCCTCTGCTGTTTGGGGCACTTGCACCCTTGAAGAGAGCAGTTACGGCATATTGCGTGAGTGTCGCGACCGGAAAGAATGGGTGCATGGATGCTGGATTGCTGGAAAATGTCTTGCCTGGCTTGTGCGAGCCAGGCCAGCAGCTTCCCGCAGCGGCTCTCCCCACTCAGAGCGCAGACCTGAACCAGCTGTACACAATCCCACACTGTCCCTGCCCCACACCGGCCAGAGGATGCTGCCCAGGCCCCCAGGAGGGTGATGTTTGGGCCAGGGGTGCTGTGAAGGAAACCACCCTGGGAAGGCAGGGAGAGCTGCAGGGCAGGCAGCGGGGAGAGGGAAGAGGACGCAGTGCCCCCGGGGAGGCGGCTCCATCACCCAGGCTGCTCTAAGCCCCCTCCTGCAGGACTCCCCTGCCACCAGGCTTTCCCAAAGGAGAGCAGCACGCTGGGGGTCAGGCTGCTCCCCTCTGGAGGAGGGAGCAGGTCACTGCTGGAGGGAGTGGCTGCCTGGGGACAGGCAGATGCTTCATCGTGTACATCTGAGCGGCCACATCCTGCTCAGGGACAGCGCTGGCCTGGGCCGAGGGTGAGGACATTGAAGGGGCACTCCGTGGGGACAAGGGCCTTTGGTGAGCCGTGGCTGAGTCCCACCCAGGGACCGGGTTGGAGCCAGCACCTTGTTGGGGACGGAGCCGCTGGCACCCGCTGTCTGGGGACAGCTCTGCAGGGTGGGACCCAGGTTATCTGGGAGGGCACGGTGGCCCCAGGCAAGTGGCAGGGTGAGGGCCAGGCAGGGGATGTTCCCCTCTGCTCCGTGCTCTGGGGAGGCCGTGGCTGGGGAGTGGACAAGTTTGGGGGCTGCAGTGCGAGGGAAATGGGTTGGGCTGGAGCTGGGCATTGCCACCACGCAAAGCCTTCCCTGAGCTGAGCCCTCATCTCCCGATACCCGGTATTCACCAGTGCTCCCCATTGGCAGCACTGGAGCAGCCTGCCCAGGGAGGTGGTTGAGTCACACTCCCTGGAGGAATTTAAGAAGCGTGTGGATGTGGCACTTCAGGGCATGCTCTAGTGACCGAGATTGTAGGGTTTTTTTGTGTGTGCGTATGGTTGGAGTCGGCGATCTCAGAGGTCCTTTCTAACCATGACAATTCTGTGATTGTGTGATTGCCTCCAGTGACTGAAGATCCCAGTCACCTGGCTGTCCCCATGGCCCGTTCCCCTCATCGTCCACCCACCTCCCAGTATTCCCTAATCCCGGGTTCCTGGTGCCCCAAGAAGAGGGCTCAGTCTTGAACCCTTGTTTACCCAAGAGGCTGGAGAGGGGTCAGAGATTTTTCTGCTTAGAGACCCCTGGTTTGAGGCTGGCATCACCTCTGGGGCATTCCTGGATGGAAAGTCTGCTCTGGGAGGTGAGAGGCACTGGGAGATGGGGGAATCTGGGTCTGCAGGGCTGTTGGAGGCTGGTTTTCTGTTGGAGCCGTGGGTCATCTCCGTAGGGTGTCCATCTGTCAGGGCCGCTCTGTCCCACCCCCTCTCGCCACCCCAAGGTACCTGGGCCCTTCCCTGCCCGGCTGCCCCATGCAGGAAGCTGGACTGATGCCGGGGAAGGTGGCTGGATCAGTGCCGGGGGCGGAGGTGACTCTGTGCTGAGGCTGGGCTTGCTGCCAGAGCTGGTGTCCCTGCCAAGCCTGGCTTTGCCCTGGGGGCTTTGGGGTGAGGAGTGTGAGGGGGGGTGGAGGGCAAGGAGGAGTCCTGGGGAGGATAAATGTGCCCCTCGCCTTCTCCAGCTTCACCCAGGACTCGCCACACCGCAGAGGAAGATGAAGGTCGCAGTGATCAGCGTGGCCCTGCTCTTCACCATCCTGCTGTGCACCCCAGAAGATGCTCAGGTGAGTCCCCAGTGCCCCGCGGAGGGGCTCAAGGCTGGGGTTGGGTCTGTGCTGCAGGACATCAGCTCTGCTGCAGAATGAAAGCAGAGGGGTGAGTACAAACCCCCTTGACTTGGCCTCTCCCTTTCCTACAAACGGGTATCTGAGGAGAAACTTAGAGGGAAGGGGCTGGGGGGGAGCAGAAGGCATTTCCCGCTCAGGGCAGGGGGAAGCCTTGGGCCTGGGGAGACCGGGGACACCCCTGCCCCACCCACAGCCCCACCACGGTCCCATCAAGACCACCCCTTTGCTCTTTTCCCCTAGGCAATCTTCGAAGCAAGTGGAGGCTACTGCATAGGAGTAAGTAGTAGGGTGGACCCTGAGGGCATCCAGTCTGCAGAACTGGAGGGCCATTTGGTCCTCCCATTGCCTGCTGGGACTGGGGACATCACAGTGACCGGTGAGATCTCATGGTCTCTTTACAGGGGAGTATCGGGCGAGTGAAGAGGGCTGCGGTAGGTACCACAAATTTTGTTGCCCCGGACCCTCCCCTCCCATGGCCATGACACTCCAGGGCATCCCAGTGTGCTCCAGTACACCCCAGTACACCCCAGTGCTCCACACTGCAAAGCCAGAGAACACCCATTGGCCCCAGTGTTTTCCCAGGGAGGCCCCCTTCCCCAGGGCCCCCATTGCATTCCCATCCATCCTATTACAAGCCTGCAGCCCCCAGTGCGCCCCAGTTCACAGACACGCACCCAGGTGGGCCCCTTCCCCGAGACGCCCACTGCTTTCTGTACACCCCATACAAACCCATGGACCCCATCTTTCCTTGGAGGCCCCTTCCCCAAGGACCCCATTGCTTTCCCCTGCACCCCAGTGCACCCAAGCGTGTCCCTGACCCTCCCTTTCTCCCCAGCGCCCGATGGCTGAGAAGCTGGTGGAGCTTGCGCGCCAGAAACGCATGGCTGAAGTCGCTGATGCCTAGGTGAGCAGCATCTGGGGGTCTCCAGCCCCACAAAGGATCCTGGGCCTCAGGGCATCCCCGAGCCCTCAGGGGTGGGCAGACCTTGGCTCTGGGAGAGGGCAACAGAGGGGACTGTCCATGATCCGTGTCCTAGGCTGAGCTGGACAGAGCTGCTCCCATGCCCTTCCTTGCCCTCAGTGGGGCTCTAGGGACCCCAAGGATCCCCCTGGAGGCCAGGCAGGGGCTCTGGTGCCATAGAGACCCCCAGGATCACTGTGAGGGCTGGGCAGGCCCCTGGGAGATTTAGGGGCATCCCCGCGTAACGACACACTGGGCAAAGGGCTCTGGGTGCCAGATGGATCCCAGGAGAGTCAGGTCCTGTCCTGGGCATATTGAGGGCTCCAGTTCCCTTCTCCTTCTCCAGGTCCTTGCAGAGAGAGACAGGGGGGACAAGGCCCCTCTCCTGTCCCAGCAGACACTGGGGGTCACCTTTGGGGCTCTGTCTTTCAGGACTGGAACCAGTGGTGACACCCGTGTCCTGTCCCCCTCCAGCGGCACCAGGAGATGATCAACCTGGATGACCCCACCCGATTCCCTCGGAGCCCGGGACCATTTCCCTCTCATGATCAATAAACCCCTTCAGCAAAGCTACGCTCTGTGTCTGTGTGTGTGTGTGTCTTGCATCCACGTCCCCTCTCCTCTGCCAGCACCCGCGTCTGGGTCCTCTCTGGCTGCACCACCACAAAGAGCAACTGGCTGAGGGAGCCCGGACCCCTGAGGTGTCTCTGTCGAGGAGATCCCCTTCCCACCCACCGTGTGCCCCCAGATCGGGGCAAACTGGAGCGTCCCCCCATGAGGCTGGGGCAGGCAAAGGGCCAATGGTGCCAGCTCTTTGGGGCACCCAGAGCTTTGGAGGCCCAGTGGGAACAGGCTCTTACTGGGACTCTAGTGAGCACCATCCCCCAAGCAGCACAATTTGGTGTTGGGGCAGGAGAGGAGCGTGGACAGACAGCCCGGAGCTCTGGGTCCCCTGCCGCGCTCTGGGAGGGGTGGCTGTTCCCTGCCCCATGGACTCAGAACTCCCTGGTTCACAGGCGATTTCAGAGCCCCACGCTGGGCCCACGTGCCTTCCTGGACCCCCAGGATAAGAGCCGGCCTGTGAATTCCCTGACAAGGGGGAGAGGGCCCTCCAAGCCTTCGATGGGATGCCTCAAACACTGGCAAGGAAATAAATGATGCAGGCCTGACATACAAAGAGCTGATAAGGCTCATAGGCTGCGGGAACACAGTGGGAGGACTGTCTTGTGGAGACAAGATAGTTCTGCCACTCGTGTGCTGAGGCCATGTGCTTCTGCTTGTACCCTTGGGTGTTGCTACAGGCATGTGCTGCTGCCCAGCGCTCCCTGCACAGAGCCAATGTACCGCTTCCATGGCTGGCTGTGCTCGAGCTGCCCTCTAAAGCCTTTGGAAGGTATTTCCCCCTCCAGCCCACTCCGGCTCTCTTGCACGGAGCTGGCAGGGCAGAGCTGTTGTCAGCGGAGCCCAGCGCCGGGCGTCCCTTGCAGAGATGCCTGTTCTTCCCCACAGCTCTCCTCCACGGGTGTCCACAGCTCTTCCAGCAGATAGGGTTACCTCTCATCCTGTTGTCCAAGCTCCAGCACGTGGGCATCAAAAGAATGGGTTGTGTGAAACTATAGATGTGTTCAGTGAAGGTGGGGTTTTCACTTGGTTCTTTGGGTTTTTTTTCTCTCCCTTGCTGCTTTTAGGGTTTTTTTTTTCAGTGAACAGTGTCCCCTAAACTGGATAAGCTGCTGTAGCTTGAGCTGGGTTTGCTCCACTGGTCTGGAGGCTTTCACATCATCCTTGTTCTCAGAAGGAAACATCTTGGGAGCTCCCTTACATGTATGTCCAGAATTCAGGCAGGGCCTGAAGAATCATACAATCATAGAATTAAAGAATCTTAGAATCGTCCAGGTTGGAAGGTACCTTTAAGATCATCGAGTCCAACCATTAATCTAACACTGACAAAACTGCCACTAAACCATGTCCCTCAGCAGCACATCTACTTGTGTTTTAAATACCTCCAGAGATGGAGAGTCAATAAGTTCCCTGGGCAGCTTGTTCCAGCGCTTGGCCACCATTTCAGAGAAGAATATTTTCCTAATCTTCAAACTAAACCTCCCCTGATATCCCTTGAGGCCATTTCCTCTTGTCCTATGACTTCTTAGTTGAGAGAATGGACTGACCCCCACCTCGCTACACCCTCCTTTCAGGTAGTTCGAGGGAGCAAGAAGGTCTCCCCTCAGCCTCCTTTTCTCCAGGCTGAACACCGCCAGCTCCCTCAGCCATTCCTCATAAGGCTTGTGCTCCAGACCCCTCAGCAGCTCCGTTGCCCTTCTCTGGACACGCTCCAGCACCTCAGTGTCTTTTTTGTAGTGAGGGGCCCAAAACTGGACACAGCCCTCGAGGTGGGTCCTCACCAGTGCCCAGTACAGGGAGATAGTCACTGCTCCAGTCCTGCTGGCCACACTATTGCTGATACAGACCAGGATGCTGTTGGCCTTCTTGGCCACCTGAGCACACTGCTGGCTCATACTCAGCTGACAGTTGACCAACAGCCCCAGGTGACCAACAACCCCAGCCTCACAGTGAAGGGTTAATTCACAATCTCCACTCGGACCAGAAACCAAGTTCATCTTCAGTCCAGCCCTTGGTCTCAAATACGTCACAATGAGACACCTCTTTTCTCCCAGATCCATAGAGAAAGAGACCTTTTGGGCAGCAGTTGCTCGTGTCGGTTCTTGGCATCAGCTTTGGGGAAGGAACCCAACATTCAGGCACCGCACCGAGCAGATACCGTTTTATTGCAGAGATGCTCTGAGAGGGTCAGTTTGGTCCCAGTGTCAGATGACCATGACTACGGGCACCAGGTGAGACAAAGGAGGTTTGTTCCTCACTAGCAGCAAGTGGAATCCCAGCTTTTGTGAAGATACATAATAGCCACAGATCACCACAAAATTATAATGATAGTGATGATAATGCAAAAGAAAATGCTAATGAAGGTAGAATAATATGTCTAAAAAGAGTAATACCAACAAAAACAATAGGATTGAAATGGGATAGCTGCTCCAGTTCGTAGGGGGCGGTTCTCCGGTCCAGGTAGAAACTCATCTGCCAATTATAGACGTTAGAGGTGCCCTGCCTCCAGCCAGGAGGAGGAGAGGGATAACCGAGTTTATTGGACTGTGTGGATTCGACGGCCTGGCACATTAGAGCCACAAAAGTACAGAGCACCACAGTGTACCCTATTGCCATCGAATCATAGAGGGACAGAATCTGTCACTATTTCTGGTGTGACTGGTGGGTCTCAGGAACTGACTGTACTGGAGGCTGAAGTGAGCCTAACTGGGAATGAATGGGAGAAGCACCCCATTATCACTGGCCCAGATGCTCCGTGCATCCTCGGCATAGACTTTTTCAAGAGAGGGTATTTCAAAGACCCAAAAGGGTATCGATGGGCTTTTGGTGTAGCAGCTGTAGAGACTGAGGACATTACACAGCTGTCTACCTTACCTGGCCTTTCAGATGACCCTTCTGTTGTGGGATTGCTGAGGGTTAAAGAACAGCAGGTGCCAATTGCTACTGCCACAGTGCATCGGCGACAGTATCGCACGAACCGAGACTCCCTGATTCCCATTCAGAACCTGATTCGTCGGCTGGAGACCCAAGGAGTGATCAGCAAGACTCGCTCACCCGTTAACAGCCCGATATGGCCAGTGCGAAAGTCTGACGGGGACTGGCGTCTAACAGTAGACTATCGTGGCCTGAATGAAGTCACACCCCCACTGAGCGCTGCTGTGCCAGACATGCTAGAACTGCAATATGAACTGGAGTCAAAGGCAGCCAAGCGGTATGCTGCAACTGACATTGCTAATGCCTTTTTCTCTATTCCTTTAGCAGCAGAGTGCAGGCCACAGTTTGCTTTCACCTGGAGGGGTGTCCAGTACACCTGGAATCGACTGTCCCAGGGGTGGAAACACAGCCCTACTATTTGCCGTGGACTGATCCAGACTGCACTGGAGAAGGGTGGAGCTCCAGAACACCTGCAATACATTGATGACATCATTGTGTGGGGTAACACAGCAGAAGAAGTTTTCAAGAAAGGTAAGAAAGTAATTGAGATTCTTCTGAAAGCAGGTTTTGCTGTGAAAAGAGGTAAGGTCAAGGGACCTGCACGAGAGATCCAGTTCTTAGGAATTAAATGGCAAGATGGTCGTCGGCAGATCCCAATGGAGGTGATTAACAAAATAACATCAATGTCCCCACCTACTAACAAAAAGGAAACACAAGCCTTCTTAGGCGTTGTGGGTTTCTGGAGAATGCATATTCCAGGTTATAGTCAGATTGTGAATCCTCTCTATGAAGTGACTCAAAAGAAAAATGAGTTTACGTGGGGTCCTGAGCAACGACAAGCTTTTGAGCAAATTAAACAAGAGATTGTGCGTGCGGTAGCACTTGGACCAGTCCAAACAGGACAGGACATTAAAAATGTGCTCTATACTGCAGCCAGAGATAATGGTCCTTCCTGGAGCCTCTGGCAGAAAGCACCAGGGGAAACTCGAGGTCGACCCCTAGGATTTTGGAGTCGGGGATACAGAGGATCTGAAGCCAACTATACTCCAACTGAGAAAGAAATCTTGGCAGCATATGAAGGAGTTAGAGCTGCTTCAGAAGTAATTGGTACCGAAGTACAGCTCCTCCTGGCGCCCCGATTACCAGTGTTGGGTTGGATGTTCAAAGGTAAAGTTCCTTCTACTCATCATGCCACCGATGCTACCTGGAGTAAGTGGGTTGCCTTAATCACACAGCGAGCTTGAATAGGAAACCCAAATCGTCCAGGAATTGTCGAAGTGATCACAAACTGGCCTGAAGGCAGAGACTTCACAATGCCACTAGACAAGGTGGTAACACGTGCTGAGGAGGCCCCACCATATAATGAACTCTCAGATAATGAGAAACAGTATGTTTTGTTCACTGATGGATCTTGTCGTATTGTAGGAAAACATCGAAAGTGGAAAGCTGCTGTACGGAGTCCCACACGACGAGTTGCAGAAGCAACTGAAGGAGAAGGTGAATCAAGTCAATTTGCAGAGGTAAAAGCTATCCAGCTGGCCCTAGACATTGCTGAACGAGAAAAGTGGCCAATGCTCTATCTCTATACTGACTCATGGATGGTGGCAAATGTTCTGTGGGGATGGTTAAAGCAGTGGAAGCAGAGCAACTGGCAGCGCAGAGGTAAACCCATCTGGGCTGCCGAATTGTGGCAAAATATTGCCGAACAGATAGAGAAACTAGTTGTAAAGGTACGTCATGTAGATGCTCATGTACCCATGAGTCGAGCCACTGAGGAACATCGAAACAATCAGCGGGTGGACCAGGCTGCTAAGATTTTCCAGACAGATTTGGACTGGGAACATAAAGGTGAACTATTTTTAGCTCGATGGGCCCATGACACTTCAGGTCATCAAGGAAAGGATGCAACATACAAATGGGCCTGGGACCGAGGGGTGGATTTAACCATGGACGCTCTTGCGCAGGTTATCCACAATTGTGAAACATGCGCCGAAATCAAGCAAGCTAAAAGGTTAAAACCTTTGTGGTATGGGGGACGATGGTTAAAATATAAGTATGGAGAGGCTTGGCAAATAGACTACATCACACTCCCTCAAACACGCCAGGGTAAGCGTTATGTGCTTACAATGGTGGAAGGAAGCACCGGATGGTTGGAAACCTATGCCGTGCCCCATGCCACTGCCCAGAGTACCATCCTGGGCCTTGAAAAGCAAGTCTTGTGGTGACATGGTACTCCAGAGAGAATTGAGTCAGACAATGGGACTCATTTCAAAAACAATCTGATAAGTACTTGGGCAAAAGAACATGGCATCGAGTGGGTATATCATATCCCCTATCATGCACCAGCTTCTGGCAAAATTGAGAGATACAATGGATTGCTGAAAACCACCCTGAAAGCAATGGGGGGTGGAACCTTTAAAAATTGGGACAAGCATCTAGCACAAGCTACCTGGTTAGTTAACACCAGGGGATCCATCAATCGAGCCGGTCCTGCTCAATCAGACATTTTACATAATGTAGAAGGGGATAGAGTCCCTGTGGTGCATGACAGGAATATGTTGGGAAGAACTGTTTGGGTTTTCCCTCCTTCAGGCAAAGGCAAACCCATTCGTGGGACTGTTTTTGCCCAAGGACCTGGATGTACTTGGTGGGTGATGCTAGAGAATGGAGAAATTCAATGTGTACCTCAAGGAAATTTAACCCTAGGTGAGAATACTCAATTCTGAGCTGTATGATATTAATTGTTATATAATACTAACTTTATCTAATAAGTGTTTTTCAGGATAAATAGCGGTGGTGAAACCTCAGCTAGCTTCTCCAAGTGATGTCCAGCAAACTCTTCAAGAGGGACATGCTACCTGTGGATATGGACCACAATGAATTTCATATCATCTTTTCTGCCCTGAGAGTCTGCTATGACAAAAACCTGCAATTATGGACTAAAAGAACTCAATGAACTTTTGTGTATAAAGATAAATCATAAATAAGGGACTTCTGTATATATGTTTGTATGTATCTGATGGATAAGATGTAATGATAATCAGAGCACGATGCAAATGGTATGGAATAAGGGGTGGAATGTCCTGGTTTGAGGTAAAACAGAACTAATTTTCTGTTCAGTAATTTTTCCTTTTTAGCTGGGCCTCTTCTAACTAACTAAACTCTGAAATTAATGGCATATTGTTCAGAAACTGCTCGCTCTCATAGTGATAAGACCTGATAATACCAAGGAATGGTGAGCAGAGAGGCCCTTGCTTATACTTATTGCTATAACAACCAAGGTCAGGTAAATTTGTTATTTGCCCCATTGGAGGGTCGGAAGCGGAAAAGCGTAGAGGGGTCACACCTGTGGGGAGGAGCGGACAGGACAGGTGACCCAAAACTGACCAATAGGGTATTCCATCCCATCTGCATCATGCTCAGTATAAAAGCTGAGGGATCAAAGGGTTAACTCTCTTCCTTCAATGGCCGACATCTGAGGAGGACCCTGTCTGTTCGTCTGCCTTTGATTCCGATCCGAGCAATCCTGACTCAAGATCCGGAATCCAGCTCCTGTCCATCACCGAGTCCAGCCTGGGACTTTCCCCTGTG
Organism: Numenius arquata; assembly: GCF_964106895.1. Lineage (NCBI taxonomy): Eukaryota > Metazoa > Chordata > Aves > Charadriiformes > Scolopacidae > Numenius > Numenius arquata. The sequence goes on along the minus strand of NW_027414631.1, from coordinate 146,195 downwards.
CCTGCTGGTGACGTGATCATCACCCTGGGAGCTTGATACGGTTTTGTATATACTGTGTTTATTTTTTTTTCCTTTTTCCCTTTTTTTTAATTATTTATTATTTCATTATTTATTAATATTTTCATTAAAGTAGTTTAGTTTTTTCTAAACTCATAAATCTCTTTTATCTCTTCCTCTCCTCTCTTTTCCTTGGCGGGGGGGGAGGGGCCATCTGTCGCTCTGATTGGTTAATCTGGTCAAAACCATGACAGCCCAGTACAGGGAGATAGTCACTGCTCCAGTCCTGCTGGCCACACTATTGCTGATACAGACCAGGATGCTGTTGGCCTTCTTGGCCACCTGAGCACACTGCTGGCTCATACTCAGCTGACAGTTGACCAACAGCCCCAGGTGACCAACAACCCCAGCCTCACAGTGAAGGGTTAATTCACAATCTCCACTCGGACCAGAAACCAAGTTCATCTTCAGTCCAGCCCTTGGTCTCAAATACGTCACAATGAGACACCTCTTTTCTCCCAGATCCATAGAGAAAGAGACCTTTTGGGCAGCAGTTGCTCGTGTCGGTTCTTGGCATCAGCTTTGGGGAAGGAACCCAACATTCAGGCACCGCACCGAGCAGATACCATTTTATTGCAGAGATGCTCTGAGAGGGTCAGTTTGGTCCCAGTGTCAGATGACCATGTCTACGGGCAACAGGTGAGACAGAGGAGGTTCGTTCCTCACTAGTGATGTGCGGAAAGCAGACTCCACAACCTGTGGGGTTGTAAAGTAGGTATGTTTATTCAGCGCCGGGCAGCACGGGGGGTCACCCCACCAAAATCGTGCGCGCCCACCGTGGCAGTTAGCTTAGGATTTATACAATCAGATCTTACATATTCAAGGGGCGCCTATACATATCCATAACCTTTCCCCGAAAAGGCGGTCTTTATTACAATGAGTTACGAGAAATCATTTCCATAGTCTCCACCTTTAACTCCCCCCCAGCTGCACGTGCGCAGTGTTTCCCGGTGGTCGTGGGCTGGGGTCTCGGGGATGAAGGCCATGTCTTCCTCGCTGTGTACTTCTCGCTCTTAATGTTAATGTGTTGCTCCAGGCCACGGGGTTGGGAAACCAGATGATCACTCTGTCAGGACAACTGAATACCAATTGTTCCCTTATCTTCCATCGAGGCCGACATGACCACTTTATGGTTTCAACACATCCTTTCTTTGCCTAAACACCTTGGCAATGGCTTTAGGCTATAGATACACAGTTTAAGCCAAGCAATGGCCCTGCTATTAACCCTTGAGTGTTATTTCCCCTTATCACTAGCAGCAAGTGGAATCCCAGCTTTTGTGAAGACACATAATAGCCACAGATCACCACAAAATTATAATGATAGTGATGATAATGCAAAAGAAAATGCTAATGAAGGTAGAATAATATGTCTAAAAAGAGTAATACCAACAAAAACAAAAGGATTGAAATGGGATAGCCTGACAATCTTTTGCAGAGAGTGATGGGAAGCTTATCATTATTGAGGAACACCCATGAGATCAGTTTCCACAGGGCATCCTTGAGCTCCTGGTTCCTCACACTGCAGATGAGGGGGTTCACAGCTGGAGGCACCAACGAATACAGAATTGCCACCACCAGGTCCAGGGATGGGGAGGAGGTGGAAGGGGGCTTCAGGTAGGCAAACATGGCAGTGCTGATAAACAGGGAGACCACGGCCAGGTGAGGGAGGCACGTGGAAAAGGCTTTGTGCCGCCCCTGCTCAGAGGGGATCCTCAGCACAGCCCTGAAGATCTGCACATAGGAGAAAAGAATGAAAAGAAAACACCCAAATGCAAAAGAGACACCAAGGACAAGAAGCCCGACTTCCCAGAGGTAGGACTCTGAGCAGGAGAGCTTGAGGATCTGGGGAAGTTCACAGAAGAACTGGTCCACAGCATTGCCCTGGCAGAGGGGCAGTGAAAATGTATTGACCATGTGCAGGAGAGCATGGAGAAACCCACTGCCCCAGGCAGCTGCTGCCATGTGGACACAAGCTCTGCTGCCCAGGAGGGTCCCGTAGTGCAGGGGTTTGCAGATGGCAATGTAGCAGTCATAGGCCATGATGGTGAGAAGACAATACTCATCTACAATCAAGAAGACAAAAAAAAAGAGCTGGACAGCACATCCTGCGTAGGAGATGGCCCTGGTGTCCCACAGGGAATTGGACATGGCTTTGGGCACAGTGGTGGAAATGGAGCCCAGGTCAAGAACAGAGAGGTTGAGGAGGAAGAAGTACATGGGGGTGTGGAGGTGGTGGTCACAGGCTACGGCGGTGATGATGAGGCCGTTTCCCAGGAGGGCAGCCAGGTAGATGCCCAGGAAGAGCCAGAAGCGCAAGAGCTGCAGCTCCCGCCTGTCTGCGAATGCCAGGAGGAGGAACTGGGTGATGGAGCTGCCGTTGGGCATTTGCTTCCTCTGCGCAAAGGGCCTGGTCAAGGACGAAAACACAGATGAGGACAAGTTTGGAGAGATTTATCCGTGCAAAACCTATTACATGTCTTAGAGAAACCACCCACGTAGCCTCTGCCTTTCCAGTGGTGTAGTGGAGAGGAGGGGACTCTTCTTTGAAGAAGGCGGTCCTGCTGTGCAGCAACAGCTAAATAGGAACCGGGAGTGATCTCAGGGCAAATCTACTCGTGCTTTCAAAGAGCTTTTCAGCATTGTCCTTCCCAATTCACCAGATTGCAGAACTGTGGAGGTTTCATTTTGTTTATATTTTTCCTGTTACTCTTCTCACGTCTGGGGAGTGTTTTTTGAAGGCAGACATCCCTGGTGCTTCTGCTACACTGCAAGTGCTATCCTTAGAGTCCTGGGAGGCAAAGGGACAGACCCCTGGTGGAGCTGGAGGAGAGCTGGTCTGTCCAGCAGTCTTGCTCCCAGCTGTCCTTGGCTCACACCTCTTTGGTCCGCATGATGACCCCACTCAGATGTTCCCCTGAAAGGAAATTGGACGCTGCTGGGAACAGGGGAATCCAGATTCAAAGTGCAGGTGATCCCCACACAGCCCTCCCCAGGGAAGATCTGTGTTCTTGTGGATGCCCTAAAAATGGGGTGTCCTTAACGGACAGTCAGCCTCTTCCCCATGCCCTGGACTGCTTTGCCCAGAGCCACCTTGCACCCACGGAAACATGGGCATGGCAGGACCTGCAGGATCAGCTGGTGAGTTGCAGCTGAAACCCCCCTTTCCCAGCAAACCTGAAAACAAGAGCAGCAGCAACACCGGGAGGGGTGGAGAAACAAGGAGGAATGTTCCAGGCACTTGGGAGAGTCTCCTCTGTCGCAGAGGAGGCAGCGCCTGCCCTGGACCCTGTGAGCTTGAGGGCAGAGGCTCTGCTGGGTGGGAGAGGAGACCGGTGCTCCTCGACTGGGGGAAAAACATGTTCAGCGAAGGGCTGACCAGGAGGTGCCCAGATCTCCCCTCCCAGCCTTGGCTGCCAGCAATTTCCTCTCACCCACTGCCCCTCTCTCCGCTGCCTGGAGCTGTGCTTGCCAAGAGCTGTTTCTCTGTCCCAAGGTCTCCCCCCGTTACTGCTCACAGACCCCATTTCACCCTCTGGGTGCTCAGCTCTGCCCTGCAGACCCCTCCTGGCAGCAGGGCACTGCCCAGGGCCATCTGTCTCTTGGCAAATCCTAAGGAGCAGATCAGATGAATCCAGAAGAGACCATAAAGGTGACATTGGTGCTTTCTGTAGACTTTATCAGGTTCCTTGGGAACTTATTGATAACTCACTGTAATGCTGGAGGAATCTTGGAGATTTGTCCAAAACTGAAGGAACCACCACCGTTCACCACCACCACCACAGCAGGAATCTGAGAACACCTTTACATAAGGTAGCCCCTGCCTTGATATGCTCCTTGAAAAGTCCCCTGTGAAAAGATCCTGGTGGTAATGTGGAGCTGTGAGCAGCCCTGACCCATGGAGAACCCTCTTGAAGACAGAGTGACTTTGCCCTGATGGGGGTCACGCTTTCCATCCACAGCTTCTCTCTGCAGTGCCATGGGGAGCTCCCCGGGTGGCTGAGAGCTGACCCTGGCAGGCGGCAGAGTCCCTGCCCCGGCACACAGAGCCCTGGGGTGCAGGGACCCTGCTCGGAAGGACAGCCCTGGGCACCCCTGGCTGCACACCCACCTTCACCCCCTGCAGCCGTCCCTGGGAAAAGGCAGCCGTCATGCCCTGTCCCTCTGAGGGTGCATCAGGAAAGACGTGCTCTGGAGCACATCCTCTTCTTCTACAGCAGAGAAACTAAGAGAGTCCTCCTGACGGATCCCATCAGCTGTCAGATGTACCAGCTGTAGGAGATCCCTCCAGGAACTGCAGCTGCGTTGCCCTGCACCCAGAGACTTACCACGTAGAGGGCTGTGAAGATTTCTGCTCCAGTGAGCTCTCAGCATCCTCCCACTCCCAACTGCCTTTACACTCTCTCAGCCGTGCAGGTCTCCCCTCGCTGCCTGCAGGCAGCGCCCCCAGCCCTGTTCCTGGGCAGAGCTGTCTCTCTGCAGCGCTGCCCATGGCCATCAGCTCCCTCCATCCCAGGAGCCCGGCCCAGCTCAGCAGCAGAGGGAGCATCCCAAGGCAGCACGTCCTCTGCCCCTCTGGGCTCCCTCCAGGTGTCCCTGGGGCTCCAGGGGAACCTGCTGTGAAACAGGATGAAGTCATCCCTGATGTTCCCTCCCTCAGCTGGGGAGAGACACTTCTTTCCAGAAGTATCTGTTCTCCTCTCAGAATTACATGTAAATGTCACCTTTCTTGGGCTTATTATTAGACAGGACACCCAGAGAGTGACAGGCAGGGACCCCCGTTATCCCTGCTGAGGGAAGGGATCCCGCTGAGTCAATGGAGCATCTCATTCTGTGTTTCTATTCCGAGCATTGGAACAAACCTCAGCTCCCTTTCCATGCCTGCCACAAACCCACAGGAGGTGGGATTCCTCTGGCGCAGGGGTTGAGGTGTGCACAAAACCAGGCTCCCGCGTGTGAGCTCCTTGTCTCAGCTCCCACGTTCATCCATGGAGATGGAGGGCGGGATTGGGCTGTTCAGACACAACGCTGGTGACATTGAAGGTGTCAGGGGTGATCAAAGATACGTGCGGGGAACTGCAAGCTCTACTGGAGCCGTTCATAGAGACAGGGCAACATCTCGGGGATCCTATATGAGCCTGGTGGGAAATCCTTTGGCCAAGTGAACTGACCGCTGATGCCCAAATAAAGGCCAGAAGAATTTTCTCCTACTCGTTATGTTCATGGCAGTTTTTTGGAGTTCTTCATTTGAACAACTGCAGTCCTGTGCCCCGGGGAGAGCAAGGTCTCTCTCCTTTCCATCAGCTGAATTTACCAGATCTCCAGTGCCTATAGTGGCATTTGACCCATGGTCAGCCCCACGTTGCCTGACAGAATTGAGGGCACCTACTCAATTTAATGTTCAAATCCAGACCCACAGAGCTACATGAGATGCCGAGGATGCCATGGACTACACAGGACCTACAGGAACGCAGTTCCCCCCTTCAGGGCAGATTCTTTGCCGCAGTTACCACCAGTGAGGTCTCCCAGGCCCTTGTGCTTTGAGGCAGGACTCTGGAGGAGAAGAACCAGCCGTGGATGGGGATCAGACCAAGGGTTACTTGAGCAAACTACACCCTTAAAAGTCTATGGGACCAAAGGGTTTGCCTCCAAGGGTGCTGAAAGTGTCTCTTTTCACCAGGAGGTGCTGGACTTTGATGATCCCAGTAAGAAAGGCACTCAGACACCATAAGGCATCCTTTAAAATGCTCTTCATGAGGTCTAGCACTTGTAAGGGGAGTATCACAGAAGCAATCTCGCGTCCTTTTTGATGGTGGGAACCCCAGGAGATGTAGCATTAAATGGACATTTGATGCAAATGCAGCAAACCATGCAGATCCCATCCACAGAAGACTGTCTCCTGGTTTGGTGTCGTGGTTTAGCCTCAGACGGCAACAAAGGACCAGGTGTCAGCCGCTCGCTCAGATCGGGCCCTCCCCCCGCCAGCGCGGCCGGGAGGGGAGAATCGGAAGAAAAAGGCAAAAACTCGTGGGTTGAGACAAAGGTAATTTAACAGAACAGCAAGGGGAGCAAGAAACAACAACAATAATAACACCGACAGGGGAATATACAACCACGAGTACGATACCACCGCTTGCCGACCGCACCCGGGATGCCCCCCGACCGCTCCGCTCCCCTGGGGGATGACTTCCTCCTCCCCCCGCCCCCGACTTCCTGCCCCTCCCCTTCCCCGGCTAGCTCCTGTTATCCCCTGGGCATGGCTCACATGGGATGGAATACCTGTGTCCCTGCTAGGTCCTGGGGAGAATTAACCCTATCCCCACCAGACCGAGGACATCATCCACCCCTTATTCCATATCATTTCATGCCATTCCCAGATCTTACAGTTTCCAATTAAATACTATCAGTTTCCCCTGACATGCATATATATATATATATATGTATATCTCCATACAGGCGTAATGTCCTTAGTCTGTGGGCCATCACTCTAAAATGTCCGTTGAGTTCATTTAGTCCATGACTTCGAGCTCTATCTGTTAGAACAGTCCCTCAGGGCATGTAAGATGGCGTGTGTGGAGCTGGACTGTCGCATGCTGTATTCTTGGGGCTTGTGGCTGATGTATCTGGTGCGGCTCATGTCCATGGTCCATGGGTTGAAGATGTTGATCTCAATTAAGTTGCTGGACGCCAGCTGCTGAGGTCAGTTCTGGTCCCTTCGCTGCTGCACTTTACTTGGTTTTTCATCAGAGTCCATTTGTCATTAGTTTGGGTGATTCTTACTATAGTACCACCAATAGCAGTTACAGAAATGAGATGTACAGTGGCAGGGTCATTTAGCAATTAACATCATACAGTTTCATTCACTGGCTATTCTCGCCCAAAATCAGGTCCCCGTGTGGTACACATCGAACTTCCCCATCCTTCCGCATCACCCACCAAGTGCACCCGGGTCCTTGAGCAAAGGCAATCCCACGGACGGGTTTGCCTTTGCCTGAGGCAGGACTAACCCAGACTGTCTTCCCTAACATATTCTTCATGTGCACTACGGGGACTTTATCTCCCTCCACAGTATGTGGAGGTTTTGATTGGGCAGGGCCAGCTCGGTTGGTAGACCCCCTGGTGTTAACTAGCCAGGTAGCCTTTGCTAAATGTGTATCCCAATTTTTTAAAGTTCCACCACCCATTGCTCTCAGTGCAGTTTTTAACAGTCCATTGGACCGTTCTATCTTCCCAGAGGCTGGTGCATGATAAGGGATGTGATAGACCCGTTCAATACCATGCTCTTTGGCCCAGGTATCAATGAGGCTGTTTTGGAAATGAGTCCCGTTGTCCGACTCAATTCTCTCTGGGGTGCCATGTCGCCACAGGACTTTTTTTCAAGGCCCAGGATGGTGTTCCGGGCGGTGGCATGGGGCACAGGATATGTTTCCAGCCATCCAGTGGTTGCTTCCACCATTGTGAGCACATGGCGCTTGCCTTGACAGGTTTGTGGGAGTGTAATATAATCGATCTGCCAGGCCTCCCCATATTTGTATTTCAGCCATCGTCCTCCATACCAAAGAGGCTTTAATCGCTTGGCTTGCTTGACTGCAGCACGTGTCTCACATTCGTGGATGACCTGTGCAATAGTGTCCATGGTCAAATCCACCCCTCGGTCACAAGCCCATCTATATGTAGCGTCTCTTCCTTGATGGCCTGAGGAGTCATGGACCCATCGAGCTATGAATAATTCACCCTTATGTTGCCAGTCCAGATCCACCTTGGCCACTTCAATCTTAGCAGCCTGATCCACTTGCTGGTTGTTCTGATGTTCCTCAGTGGCCCGGCTCTTGGGTACATGGGCATCTACATGACGTACTTTCACAACCAGATTCTCTACCCGGGCAGCAATATCTTGCCACAATTCAGCAGCCCAGATAGGTTTGCCTCTGCGCTGCCAATTGCTCTGCTTCCACTGCCGTAACCACCCCCACAAGGCATTTGCCACCATCCATGAATCAGTGTAGAGATAAAGTACCAGCCATTTTTCCCGCTTGGCAATGTCCAAAGCCAGCTGAATTGCTTTCACCTCTGCAAACTGGCTTGATTCATCTTGTCCTTCAGTGGCTTCTGCAACTCGTCTCGTAGGACTCCGCACGGCAGCCTTTCACTTTCTATGCTTTCCCACGATCCGGCAGGACCCATCAGTGAATAGGGCATATCTCTTCTCATTTTCTGGTAGTTCATTGTACGGTGGAGCCTCTTCTGCATGCATCACCTCCTCCTCCGGTGACATTCCAAAATCCTTGCCTTCTGGCCAGTCCATAATCACCTCTAGAATTCCTGGGTGACTGGGGTTTCCCATTCGAGTTCGCTGCGTGATCAATGCAATCCACTTACTCCATGTAGCATCCGTTGCATGATGTGTAGCAGGGACCCTTTCTTTGAACATCCAACCCAGTACCGGCAGCTGAGGTGCCAAGAGGAGCTGTGCTTCCGTACCAACCACTTCTGAAGCAGCTCAAACCCCTTCATATGCTGCCAGTATCTCCTTTTCTGTTGGAGTATAGCGGGCTTCAGATCCTCTGTAGGCCCGACTCCAAAACCCTAGGGGTTGACCGCGTGTCTCCCCTGGCGCTTTCTGCCAGAGGCTCCAAGTAGGGCCGTTCTCCCCAGCTGCAGTGTAGAGAACGTTTTTAACATCTTGTCCTGCCCGGACTGGCCCCAGAGCTACTGCATGGACTATTTCCTGTTTAATTTGTTCAAAAGCTTGTCGCTGCTCAGGACCCCATTTAAAATCGTTCTTCTTCCGGGTTACTTGATACAGAGGGCTCACAATCAGACTGTAATCTGGGATATGCATCCTCCAAAAACCCACAATGCCCAGGAAAGCTTGTGCTTCCTTTTTACTAGTTGGTGGAGACATAGCTGCGATTTTATTGATCACGTCCATTGGGATCTGACGGCGTCCATCTTGCCATTTTACTCCTAAAAACTGGATGTCCTGTGCAGGTCCCTTGACCTTACTTCGTCTTATGGCAAAACCAGCTTTCAGAAGGATTTGAATTATTTTATTCCCCTTCTCAAAAACTTCTTCTGCTGTGTTGCCCCATACGATGATGTCGTCAATGTACTGCAGATGTTCTGGAGCTTCACCCTGTTCCAGTGCAGTCTGGATCAGTCCATGGCAAATGGTGGGGCTGTGTTTCCACCCCGGGGCAGTCGGTTCCAGGTGTACTGGACACCTCTCCAAGTGAAAGCAAACTGTGATCTGCACTCTGCTGCCAGAGGGATTGAGAAAAACGCATTAGCGATATCAATTGTGGCATACCACTTGGCTGCCTTGGACTCCAGTTCGTATTGAAGTTCTAACATGTCCGGCACGGCAGCACTCAGCGGTGGAGTGACTTCATTAAGGCCACAATAGTCCACAGTTAGCCTCCACTCTCCATTAGATTTCTGCACTGGCCATATGGGACTGTTAAAGGGCGAGCGAGTCTTGCTGATCACTCCTTGAATCTCTAGTTGACGAATCAGCTTATGGATGGGGATCGGAGAATCTCGGTTAGTTCGATACTGCCGCCGATGAACTGTTGTGGTAGCGATTGGCACCTGTTGTTCTTTGACTCTCAACAGCCCCACAACAGAAGGGTCCTCTGAGAGACCAGGCAAGGTAGACAACTGTTTAACTTCTTCCGCCTCCAAGGCAGCTATGCCAAAAGCCCACCGGTACCCTTTCGGGTCCTTAAAATACCCTCTCCTGAGATAATCTATACCAAGGATGCATGGAGCGTCTGGACCAGTCACAATGGGATGCTTTTGCTACTCATTCCCAGTTAGGCTCATTTCAGCCTCCAGTACAGTCAATTCTTGGGATCCACCTGTCACTCCAGAAATACAAATGGGTTCTGTCCCTCTATAGCTTGATGGTATTAGGGTACACTGTGCACCTGTGTCCACTAAAGCTCTATACTCCTGTGGCTCTGATGTGCCAGGCCATCGAATCCACACTGTCCAATAAATCCGGTTGTCCCTTTCCCCCACCTGGCTGGAGGCAGGGCCCCCCTAATACTGGTCATAGTATCCGTTACTCGCCTCTTGCAGAAATGCTCTGGAAGTTCCTTCAAGGGGATCAGAAGTAGGCTCAGGCCTTCTATTCTGTTTGGGGAACTGCACATTGGAAACCGGGGCAGCACTTTTCCTGGGGAGATCCACTTTTGTGGTTGTTCTTCCTTGCAATTCCTGTACCCGTGCCCGTAGGATTGAAGTAGGTTGTCCGTCCCACTTCCTCATGTCCTCTCCGTGGTCACGCAAGCAGAACCACAGGGTGCTTCGTGGGGTGTACTCCCTGTATTCTCTATCTTGAGTGGAAAAACGTCTGTTCCTAACAGCTGAGATACTGGCTCGTACAGGTGGGGAGGACATATTCTCTTCAAGTTGCTGGACCTTCCGGGACAGTTTCTCCACAGCTGAGACGAGGGGAGAAGAGAGATTTTCTTCATATTGCTGAAGTCGGGCAGCCACCTCATCCACTGTTGGTCCCTCTTCGCCTTTCCATTCCATCACTGCTAATGAGTTGGCATATGATGATGCTGCGCTCCGTACAAACTTCCGCCACATGGACCTTGTGCATTGGATCTCATCAGGATCTGTGGGAAACTGGGCATTGTCCAGGTCATAATAAATCATCTCCCGCACGGCTAATTCTCTCAGGTACTGAATACCTCTTTCCATGGTGGTCCACTTGCTTGGATGACATACAACATCTTCACTGAAGGGATACCTTTCCCTCATGCCTGACAGGAATCGCCTCCAGAGGCTGAGAGCTTGTGTCCTTTTCCCAATTGCCCTGTCAATGCCCCCCTCTCTAGACAGAGATCCCAGCTGCCTGGCTTCCCTACTCACCAATTCCAAGCTACCAGCTCCGTTGTCCCAGAACCGGAGCAGCCAGGTGACAAGGTGCTCACCTGGAAGTCGACTGAAATCTTTTCGCATGTCCCGCAGCTCACTCAGGGACAGGGATCGAGTGATTATCTCTGGTTCTGCCTCTTCCTCTTGTTCTCATGACAACCCTGGATCATCGTCATCCTTCGCTGAGCGAACTGATTTCTTGGTGTATTTCTTCTTCTGGATAGGGGCAACTGATACGGGCACAGGTTGGTTTTCTGGTTCAGTTGCAGTGCCTGCCACTGGGGTTAGAGTAGCTGCAGTGCCTGCCGCAGGGGCTGGAGTAGCCGCAGTGCCTGCCGCAGTGCCTGCCGCAGGGGCCGGAGCAGCCACCATGCCTGCCGCAGGGGCCAGAGCAGCCACCGCACCCGCCGCAGGGGCCGGAGCAGCCGTAGTGCCTGCCGCAGGGGCCGGAGCAGCCGCAGTGCCCGCCGCAGGGGCTGGAGCAGCCGCAGTGCCTGCCGCAGGGGCTGGGGCAGCCGCAGTGCCTGTCGGCCTGGTTTCCATCTCTTCCTCCTGAGGATGCTGCGCAACATTGAGCAATGCTTGGTAGATACTGGCCAGGGCCCAGCACAATGCAGTGAGTTGTGCCTCTCTGGAGTAGCCACAGCATTTTCCTTTCAAATATTCTATCACTTTATCAGGGTTCTGTAATTGTTCGGTGGTGAAATCCCAGACCATTGGAGGTGAAAAACTCTCTAGATACCTGCCCATGTTCTCCCACATGCCATGCCATCCATGACTCTCCAGCCTTGGGGCAGATCTCGGTGTGGTAGTCTTAAATAGTTGCTTAACCCTAAACAAAAACTGAAAAACATTCAGGAGACCTAGCAATAGGACCAAGCTGGTCTGCGTGTCCCAAGAGTATTCAAAATTCTCAAAAACTGGCATATCCAGCACGAAGGAGAAAAGGGAGGTGAAAGAGCTGGGAAAAGTATCCCCCCCTGCTTCCCCCATAGACTCAGTGTATTTATTAATAAATTCCCCGAGATATGGGCAGGAAAGCAGTGCCAAATAAACAACCCAACATAACCATCTGAACAGTGATGCTATCATATCATAAGTTGATATCGCACAGGACAGCAAAATTATAATCCTGAGCCCTCTCCCAGAAGTGATAAACATCATCACGGGGAGTACATAGAGCATGTAAGAGTTTACATAACACAGCCATGAAAACAAACGAAGCAACATTATCCCCAGTAAATAATACAATAAATACCGATAACAAATTCCTTTTAGCACGCTCTGGTCAGATCTGTCTTTATCTCAACCCTCCGAGTTGCCCCACGTTGGGCGCCAAAAAGGACTGTCGTGGTTTAGCCTCAGACGGCAACAAAGGACCAGGTGTCAGCCGCTCGCTCAGATCGGGCCCTCCCCCCGCCAGCGCGGCCGGGAGGGGAGAATCGGAAGAAAAAGGCAAAAACTCGTGGGTTGAGACAAAGGCAATTTAACAGAACAGCAAGGGGAGCAAGAAACAACAACAATAATAACACCGACAGGGGAATATACAACCACGAGTACGATACCACCGCTTGCCGACCGCACCCGGGACGCCCCCGGACCGCTCCGCTCCCCTGGGGGATGACTTCCTCCTCCCCCCCCCGCCCCGACTTCCTGCCCCTCCCCTTCCCCGGCTAGCTCCTGTTATCCCCTGGGCATGGCTCACATGGGATGGAATACCTGTGTCCCTGCTAGGTCCTGGGGAGAATTAACCCTATCCCCGCCAGACCCAGGACATTTGGTCATTCAAACTTCTACAGGATTTTCTTACAAGGAAAGAACGCTATTCCTCATCTCTACAGTCAAACACAATGTTTTCACGAGAGCTTCCTGCTGCAGCATTGAATACTGGGAAGGCCACGCAGGAGGCATAATGTCCGGTAGAGAGTGGGACCTGTCTGCAGGCTCTTGTGTGACAATGTCTGCTGAGGTTGTCCTGCGCCCAAGGGATCTGACAGCACAGCACAGGGGTGAAGGCACTGCCAGGAGGAGCCTCGTATCTTGTCACGGCACTGTGATGGTTTTGGAACAAATGCGATGTGGTGGGACAGTTTGCTGAGCTGTGGTGCTGCAATGGAAGGATAGAGGCTCTGCTGGAGAGAGTGGCAGGGAGGATGAGGATGGGGTGATGCCACCTGTGTGAAGGAGCAGCTCAGATACATGGAGCTCCTCTATGAGATGGGAATACGTTGAGTGAGCTTGTGGAGGGAGGATGAGAGGAGAAGCCAGTAAGGGTGACATTGTCTGGGAAGGTCTGCCTCCTGCTTGAGGGTAGGAAGGCTCCGCAGAGGGATCTGGGTGGCCTGGAGTGATGGAACTGAGGCCAATGGTGTGAGACTCACCAAGTGCTGAGTCCTGCACTTGGGTCACGACAACCCCTTGGCTTGGGGCAGAGTGGCTGGAGCTGCCTGGCAGGAAAGGACCTGGGGGTGTTTGTCGACTGTCGGCTGAACATGAGCCAGCAGTGTGCCCAGGTGGCCAAGAAGGCCAACAGCATCCTGGCCTGGATCAGGAACAGTGTGGTGAGCAGGACTAGAGAAGTGACGGTCCCCCTGTACTCAGCCCTGGTGAGGCCCCACCTCGAAAGGGTTGTCGAGCATTGGAACAGGCTGCCCAGGGAAGTGGTTGGGCCACAATCCTTGGAGGTATTTAACAGAGGTTTAGATGTGGTTCTTAGAGACATGGTTTAGGGGTGGACTTGGTAGTGTTAGGATAACAGGTGGACTCGATGGTCTTAAAGGTCCTTTCAAACCAAAATGATTCTATGATTCTATGACCATAAGCACCCAGTGCAACCCTCTAGAGGCCCCAGTGTATCTGAGGTATTTGCCCGGCACTGGCAGTTATCAGAGAAGGCTGATAGATCCACGCCTCTTCCATCATTTGCCTCTACTCTTCAGGACATATAAGCTTAATTAGAAAAGTTTCAAGAGTTTAGTTAAAGAGGAAAGTCCATAAAGAGAACTTTGAAGAAGTGAGAGAAGACTTCTCCAATCTATATTGATACAGAGTGTCTCCTAAAGAAGGTGTGTGGAAAGGTAAGAAAAGCAGTCTCCTTGATGTCCATCACTGTATGGATGACCTTGCTCCTCACCTCCCCAGCCCTGCCATGTCTCTGTGTTTGTATGGCTGGCTATGTTAGTGGAAAATATATATATATCTGTATGACACACGTGGAGTCAGAGCAGGTCTTAGATTTGCAGTCTATCCAGAAATTGACCTTGGACCCCCTCATCTCCTCACTTACCCCAGAAACAACAAGCACACACACACACAAATGGCTCTGGAATGGACTATTCTTGACCTTGGAGATCATACAATCGTAGAATACCTCGAATTGGAAGGGAGCCATAAGGATCACCAAGTCCAACTCTCTCCTCCTCGCAGAACTACCTAATGCTAAACCATATGACTAAGAGCGTCGTCCAGACACTCCTTGAACTCTGACAGGCTTGGTGCAGGGACCACTTCTCCATGGAGACTCTCCTGGTGACTGACCACCCTCTCAGTGAAGAACCTTTTCCTAAAGTCCAATCTCAACTTCCCCTGTCGAAGCCTCATTCCCCTTCCCTGTGTCCTATCGCTGGTGACTAGAGAGAGGAGATTAGCACCTCCCCTTCCACAGCCCCCCTTGAGGAAGCTGTAGACTGGGATGATGGCCCAGCCCAGCCCCAGCCGTGTGGGTTTAGTTGGTGGGTGCTTTTTTTTGTTGTTGTTGGGTTTTTTTTTTTTGGTTGTTTGTTTTTTTGTTTGCTTGTTTGTTTGTTTTTGTGTGTTGTGGGGTTTTTTTGGTTGTTTTTTTGTTTTTTATGTGGTTGGACTCGATGATCTCAAAGGTCCCTTCCAACCACTAGGATTCTGTGATTCTGTGATTCTGTGATTCTGTGTCCCATGCAGGGGTCTGCAGGCAGCCTGGCTCTCAGTCTGCCAAGGTCTGGGCAAGAAGAGATGCCAGGTGGGACTGGCTGTTCACTTGACACAGACACAGAGTCCAGCAGGAGGAAGAAGATGGCCAGGGAGAAAACCTCACCCATAAACTGGGGCGAGCGGTCAGTGCTGGAGATGGTGATGTGAGAGACAAATGCCCTGGGGCACCTTCCCAGTCTGTCCGTACCGCCAAGGGCACAGACTGGCCTCCTCTCTCCTGCACCCATGTAGCTTGGCTCTGCAACTCACAACCTCGCTCCGCATGGTCACACGGCCCAGCCAACATTGGTGGTGTTCCTCTCCCAGGCACTTTCCAGCTCAGCCCGGGCCCTCCCCATCTCTCCCCGCAGTCCCTGCTTTCCCTCCAGCTCACCCAAGAAGAGCAGCCCAGTCTGGGCTGGCCCCATGGCAGTGCCCACCACAGGGTGCTGCAGAGCTCTGGGTGCTCACCCCACAGCCCCTCGGAAGGGCACAGCAGCTGCTGGGGGACAGAGAAAGGTCTTAGCCTCCCCTTTCAGCCCCAGGGCTGAAGGCTGGATGTGACACACAAAAAGTGGAGACTGCACTGGCCATGCCGGTCAGGGTGGAAGTAGACTCAGCTGGATGGGGATCACTGCTGCTGGACACTCTTCATCTTCCCTAATTGCTCTGTAGCCAAGGACAGGGATGGGCAGGACCAAGGGGTGTCTCCAACGGCATGACGGGCAAGGGAGGGCTGCACTAGATCCAGCCCGTGGGGCTTTCCAAGAGGGTGTCCTGAACTATGCTCCCATCTTATGTCCCTTTACCTGCTGGCTCCTCACAGCCTCTCCTGGCATTGAAGGGCTCTCATTTGCCCATGGGCTCTTCAAGTTCCTCCATTTCTTTGGGAAACGTTCCCTTGGACAGTCACTCATTTGATGAGGTGCCACTCACTGCCCACCCAGGCTCACACACTCTCCCTGGAGATCCCCTGAGCTCTCCTGGCAGCTCCCGATTCCTCTCCAGGAGGGCATTGGCCAGCAGCCCCAGCACAAGTGGGACACTGCCAGGCAGATAAGTCAGAGACCATTTACCATCTGCTTGGACATGTCTCACCAAGAAAGGAGGTCTTCATCCAGCCCTTGGTCCCTAACAGATCCCCCGGGACTCTGAACCTGTCCCACTGAACCCATACAGAACCCCAGAACACCAAGAGGACCTTTCATAGAGCAGTTCCTTGCTAGAATTCCTGGCACCAGCTTTGGAAGAGGCGTCCAGCCTCTGGCCCTGCCTTGAGAAGTCCCTTTAGTGACAGCAGAAACCAGCTCTGACACAGTGGTTCACGTGGCCTGCTCCTGCCCACAGCCACAGAGATGCCACTGCAGAGACAACAGGAGTGTCACAAGTTACACGAGACCTTAGGGGTAACGCAAAGGCAAGGGCACAGCAAGGACTGTGGATGTGAGGAGAGACCAGCCCTGGAAAGGCCGCATCCTGCTGCTGTCCTTGGCCATGGCTCCAGGGAAGCAGCAGCCCCGACTTGCAGCCGACAGAGACAGAGTGCCCAGCGAGGCAGCCAGGGGCAGCCCCAAGGGCCCCCGGGGCTGATCCTCCATGGGGCAGCTGGGCATTGGCTTCCTGAACCCCTCCTGCATGATGGGGCTGGTCACCCAGCTCCCGAGGAGATGTGCAGAGATGGGAGCCGAGACAAATGATCTTGTGCTGGCTTCTTCATTGAGTTTATTTAAAAGGGAGCATGGATCCCTTATTATTATCATCTTATTGGCATTACTGAGACGTGGTGGGATGGCTCTTATGACTGGAGTGTTGGAATGGAGGGTTACAGACTCTTCAGGAAGGACAGGCTGGGCAGACGGGGTGGGGGTGTTGCCCTCTTTGTAAACGACCAGCTGGAGTGTGTGGAGCTCCACCTGGGGATGGATGAAGACCTGACAGAGAGCTTATGGGTCAGGATTAAAGGGAGAACAGGGGCAAGTGATGTTACAGTAGGGGTCTGCTACAGGCCACCAGATCAGAGTGACAGGGAGGATGGGACCCTCTATAGGCAGATAGAAGCAGCATCGCGCTCGCACACCCTGGTCCTCATGGGGGACTTCAACCACCCCAATATCTGTTGGAAGGACAACACAGCAGGGCACGTGAAATCCAGGAAGTTCTTGGAATGCGTTAATGATAACTTTCTACTTCAAATGATCAAGGAGCCAACGAGGAGAGGAGCCGTGCTGGACCTTGTCCTTACCAACAAGGAGGGGCTGGTGGGGCATGTCAAGCTCAAGGGTAGCCTTGGCTGCAGCGACCACAAAATGATAGAATTCAAGATTCATAGGAAAGCGAGGAGGGTGTGCAGCAAGCTCACTACCTTGAACTTCAGAAGAGCAGACTTTGGTCTCCTGAGAGATCTGATTGGCAGGGTAGCGTGGGAGAAAGAACTGGAGGGGAGAGGGGCCCAAGAAAGCTGGTTGGCATTCAAGGATCGCCTCCTCCAAGCTCAGGAGAGGTGCATCCCAAAAAAGAAGAAGTCAGGCAAAATAGCCAGCAGGCCTGTGTGGATGAACAAGGAGCTGCTGGACAAGCTCAAGACCAAAAGGGAGGCCTATAGAGGGTGGAAGCAGGGACAGGTAGAATGGGCAGAGTATAAAGAAACTGTCCGAGTGGCCAGGAACCAGATCAGGCAAGCGAAAGCCCAGGCAGAACTAAATCTAGGCAGGGACATCAAAAACAATAAGAAAAACTTCTACAGATATGTCAGGGACAAAGGCAAGACTAGGGAAGTTGTGGGCCCTCTCCGGAAGGAAACGGGAGACCTGGCCTCCCAGGATATGGATAAGGCTGAGCTACTGAACAACTTTTTTGCCTCAGTCTTCACCGGCAAGGGCTCCGACCACACTGCCCAAGTCACGGAAGGCAAAAACAGGGGCTCTGTGAATGAAGAACTGCCCACAGTAGGAGAAGATCAGGTTCGAGACCTCTTAAGGAACCTGAAGGTGCATAAGTCCATGGGACCTGACAAAATCCACCCACGGGTCCTGAGGGAGCTGGCGGACGAATTTGCTAAGCCGCTTTCCATCATATTTGAGAAATCGTGGCAACCTGTCGGAGTTCCCGCTGACTGGAAAAAGGGGAACATAACCAGAATATTCAAAAAAGGAAAAAAGGAAGACCCAGGGAACTATAGGCCAGTCAGCCTCACCTCTGTGCCTGGCAAGATCATGGAGCAGATCCTCCTGGAATCTCTGCTAAGGCACATGGAAAATAAGGAGGTGATTGGAGACAGCCAGCATGGCTTCACCAAGGGCAAATCGTGCCTGACAAATTTGGTGGCCTTTTACAATACTGCCACAGACTTGGTGGACAAGGGCAGAGCAACAGATGTCATCTACCTGGACTTATGCAAAGCATTTGACACTGTCCTGCACGACATCCTGGTCTCAAAATTGGAAAGCCATGGGTTCGATGGATGGACCACTTGGTGGATAAGGAACTGGCTGAATGGCCGCACTCAAAGGGTTGTGGTCAATGGTTCACTGTCCAATTGGTGGCCAGTGACGAGTGGAGTTCCTCAGGGGTCGGTACTGGGACCAGTGCTGTTCAACATCTTTGTCGGAGACACGGACAGTGGGATAGAGTGCACCCTCAGCAAGTTTGCCAACAACACCAAGCTCGGTGGCGCGGTTGACACGCTGGAGGGAAGGGATGCCATCCAGAGGGACCTGGACAGGCTTGAGAGATGGGCTCGTGTAAATCACATGAAGTTCAACCAGACCAAGTGCAGGGTCCTGCACCTGGGACGTGGCAATCCCAGGCACAAATCCAGGTTGGGCAGAGAATGGCTGGAGAGCAGCCCTGAGGAGAAGGACTTGGGGGTGTTGGTGGATAAGAAGCTCAACATGAGCCAGCAGTGCATGCTGGCAGCCCAGAAAGCCAACCGCACCCTGGGCTGCATCAAGAGAAGTGTGGCCAGCAGGTCGCGGGAGGTGATTCTTCCCCTCTACTCTGCACTCGTGAGACCCCACCTGGAATACTGTGTCCAGCTTTGGAGTCCTCAGCACAGGAAGGACATGGACCTGTTGGAACGGGTCTAGCGGAGGGCCATGAAGATGATCAGAGGGATGGAGCACCTCCCCTATGAAGACAGGCTGAGGGAGCTGGGGTTGTTCAGCCTGGAGAAGAGAAGGCTCTGGGGAGACCTCATAGCAGCCTTCCAATATCTGAAGGGAGCCTACAGGAGAGCCGGAGAGGGACTCCTTGTCAGGAGATGTAGTGACAGGACAAGGGGTAATGGTTTTAAATTGGAAGAGGGGAGATTTAGACGAGATATTAGGAGGAAATTCTTTACTGTGAGGGTGGTGAAGCACTGGAACAGGTTGCCCAGGGAAGTTGTGGATGCCCCATCCCTGGAGGTGTTGAAGACCAGGCTGGACGGGGCTTTGAGTAACCTGCTCTAGTGGAGGTGTCCCTGCCAATGGCAGGGGGGTTGGAACTCGATGATCTTTAAGGTCCCTTCCAACTCTAACCATTCTATGATTCTATGATCCTTATTTCCCTGAGGACTTTGGATCAAGAAAAGAAAAGACAGGAGGCCAAGAATAATATCATCAGAGGAACAGAACAAAAAGGGGAATTAGAAAAAAAAAAAATAAAGACAGAAATAAAAAAAAAATAGTCCTGGCGTTTTCTGAGATACAGTGGGAGCCATAGTGGGATAATGGGCATTTTATTCATTTGAAGTAGATCCTATTGCAATAGTTTCCACATGGCATCCTTGATTTCCTTGTTCCTCATACTGTAGATGAGGGGATTCACTGCTGGAGGCACCATTGAGTAGAGAATTGCCACTACAACATCCAGGGATGGGGAGGAGATGGAGGAGGGCTTCAGGTGAGAAAATAGGCCAGTGCTGACAAACAGGGAGACCACGGCCAGGTGAGGGAGGCAGGTGGAAAAGGCTTTGTGCTGACCCTGCTCAGAGGGGATCCTCAGCACGGCCCTGAAAATCTGCACATAGGACAACATTATGAAAACAAAACATCCAAAAATTAACAAAGTACTTAATATAAGAAGTCCAAGTTCCGTGAGGAAAGCGTCTGAGCAGGAGAGCTTGAGGATTTTGGGGATTTCACAGAAGAACTGGTCCACAGCATTGCCCTGGCAGAGGGGTAGTGAAAATGTACTGGCCGTGTGCAGGAGAGCATTGAGAAACCCACTGCCCCAGGCAGCTGCTGCCATGTGGACACAAGCTCTGCTGCCCAGGAGGGTCCCGTAGTGCAGGGGTTTGCAGATGGCAACGTAGCGGTCATAGGACATGACGGTGAGAAGGGCACACTCTGCTCCAAGAAAGAACAAAAGCAGAAAGACCTGTGCAGCACATCCAGAATAGGAGATGTCCCTGGTGTCCCAAAAGGAATTGGACATGGCTTTGGGGACTGTGGTGGAGATGGAGCCCAGGTCAAGAACAGAGAGGTTGAGGAGGAAGAAGTACATGGGGGTGTGGAGGTGGTGGTCACAGGCTACGGCGGTGATGATGAGGCCATTTCCCAGGAGGGCAGCCAGGTAGATGCCCAGGAAGAGCCAGAAGTGCAAGAGCTGCAGTTCCCGCCTGTCTGCGAATGCCAGGAGGAGGAACTGGGTGATGGAGCTGCCGTTGGACATATTCTCTTTCTTCCCCTGGGGACTCTGTCCAAAGAATAAAAAGAGGAAAATTATGAGACACAATTCTTTAGGCAAAACCTCTCCATTCTTCATAGAAATCCCCCCCAGCTGAAATGTGTTTCCTTTCTCTGGTTGGTGCTGGCTGAGTGTGGTGTGAGGAGCAGGACCTCAGCCCGTGTGCTGCTGAGGAGTCAGCTTTGCTCTGCTGCAGTGGGTCCATGGGAGCTGCTTTGTGACAGCTCCCACGCTCACAAGGGATGTCAGATGGAATCCACCTTTAATGCAAAGTTCAATATCTGCACTCAGGACTCTCCAGAGCGTGGGCTGCAGAGGAGAGGCTGAGCGTGTCCTCATCATAATTTTGGCATGTTTGGTATTTTCCCCCATCACATCTGGTGAGTGTTCTTTTGAGGGGTAGAAATCCTCGTTTATATATCACTGAAGATGTCAAGAGTCTAGAGACAGGACAAGCAAAAGGGCTCAGCTCTCTGTGGCTCAGAGCAGAGCCAGGAGAGCTGCAGTGTCCGTTGGTCTTTTCCCATCTGCCCTGCGCTTTCACTTGTGCGGCCTTGAAGATGACTTCACACACAAATCGCTCTTTAAAAACCACAAATATCTGAACTCATACAGGAGCAGAAAAACACTCTTCTGAAGGGCAGATCTGTGAACTCTTCTCGGTGCCAGCCCAGAGATGGAGCTGTGATGGAGGGAGCAGGACACAATCCCTCTCCGAGAGAAGCAAAGGGCTCCGAGAGGAGAGTGCCGCCCCCCAAGGAAAGGCTCAGCCCCCCCCGAGGATCCTAGGGGAGAGCTGTGCCTTTCTTTCTGGGGGCAGCTCGCAAGGCCAGCAGGACAGGCAAAGCAGACAGTCAGGGGTCCCGAGGGTGGGAGGTTCTAAAGAGAGAGTCAGCTCATTGCCCAGCAGACACTGCCCAGAAGACATCTCCAGGGAAGGGCCAAGAGAGAGCTGCCTGAAGGCACCCTCCCCCAGTGCGTGTTGGCAGTTTCCCCCCAGCCCTTGCCCATCTCTCTGCTGCCCGGGGCTGTCCCTGCCAGGAGCTGTTTCTCTCTCCCCAGGTCTCCTCCTGCCACTGCTCCCAGAGCCCATCCCACCCGCTGGGGCTCAGCTCTGCCCTGCAGAACCTCCCAGCAGCCGGGCACTGCCCAGGGCCACCTCTGGCTGTGCAGGCTCCGTGGGGACATCAGGGCCACATGAGGAGGCTGAAAAACAATGCTGATGCTGTCTGTAAGCCAGGGTGTGTGGCTTCCTGATACTCTCTGGTACTCTTGACCCCCTAAGAGGAACAGATTAGGAGTTTAGGTGCATCCTTCTGAAGGCAGAGATGAGTTTCTCTGTCCCATTGCCCACCCAGACAACCCAGAGTAGGAGATTCCTTCCCTTTCAGATAGATCCTGCCTTACTGTATTCCTAGAAAGGTTCCTGGGAATGTCCTGTAGTGGTGTGGAGCTGTGAGCAGCCCTGACCCTCACAGCGCTCTCTGGACAGAAAAACCTGCCCTGCCGGGGCTCACTCCTTCCACCCACAGCTTCTCCCCACAGCTCCATGGGGAGCTCCCCGGGCAGGCTGAGAGCTGACCCTGGAAGGCGGCAGAGTCCCTGCCCTGGCACACAGAGCCCTGGGGTGCAGAGACCCTGCTCGGAAGGACAGCCCTGGGCACCCCTGGTTCCACACTCAGCTTCACAGCTTTTCAAATGCCCCCCCTTACAGATCCCATAAGCTGTGGCTGGGCCAGCTTTAGCAGATCCCTCCAGGAACTACTCCTGCATTGCCCTGCACCCGGAGACTTACCCTCTCAAGGGCTGCAAAGATTTCTCCTCCAGTGAGCTCTCCGTCATCCTCCCAGTCCTGAGCACCTTCAAGCTCTCTCTCTGCCATGCTCTCCTCCCTGAGATACGCTGGGAGCCCCCTCAGCCCTGCTGCGCTTGGCAGAGGAGCTGCTCCTGGGCAGAGCTGTCTCTCTGCAGCGCTGCCCCATGGCCAGGAGCTCCCTCCACCCCAGGAGCCCGGCCCAGCTCAGCAGCACAGGACCAGCCCAAGGCGTTTTATCGACCCCTCTGGTGGGTTTGATGCTGAGTCCGTGAACCTCAGATGCTGAGAGGAAACTGAAGAAACCTCTCCAGAAGTCCAAGTCAGAGTCAAGCTCCAAAGTTCCTTGTAGTGCTAATGGGTCCTACTGAGGGACACTACTGAGAAATTGTCCCCAGGGTCCGGTTAGAGCAGAAACCTGGAGGCAGTGATGTTAGGTCTTGAACAGCAAGGTGAAGGTGGCTCTGATGTGTGCCCACCCAGACAACCCAGAGTAGGAGATGCCTTCCCTTTCAGGTAGATCCTGCCTTACTGTATTCCTAGAAAGGTCTCCTGGGAATGTCCTGTAGTGCTGTGGAGCTGTGAGCAGCCCTGACCCACACAGCACTCTCTGGACAGAAAAAGCCTGCCCTGCCGGGGCTCACTCCTTCCACCCACAGCTTCTCCCCACAGCTCCATGGGGAGCTCCCCGGGCAGGCTGAGCGGCAGAGTCCCTGCCCCGGCACACAGAGCCCTGGGGTGCAGGGACCCTGCTCGGAAGGACAGCCCTGGGCACCCCTGGCTGCACACCCACCTTCACCCCCTGCAGCCGTCCCTGGGAAAAGGCAGCCGTCATGCCCTGTCCCTCTGAGGGTGCATCAGGAAAGACGTGCTCTGGAGCACATCCTCTTCTTCTACAGCAGAGAAACTAAGAGAGTCCTCCTGACAGATCCCATCACTGTCAGATGTACCAGCTGTAGGAGATCCCTCCAGGAATTGCAGCTGCGTTGCCCTGCACCCAGAGACTTACCACGTAGAGGGCTGTGAAGATTTCTGCCCCAGTGAGCTCTCAGCATCCTCCCACTCCCAACTGCCTTTAAGCTCTCTCAGCCGTGCAGGTCTCCCCTCGCTGCCTGCAGGCAGCGCCCCCAGCCCTGTTCCTGGGCAGAGCTGTCTCTCTGCAGCGCTGCCCATGGCTATCAGCTCCCTCCATCCCAGGAGCCCGGCCCAGCTCAGCAGCAGAGGGGGCATCCCAAGGCAGCACGTCCTCTGCCCCTCTGGGCTCCCTCCAGGTGTCCCTGGGGCTCCAGGGGAACCTGCTGTGAAACAGGATGAAGTCATCCCTGGTGTTCCCTCCCTCAGCTGGGGAGAGACACTTCTTTCCAGAAGTATCTATTCTCCTCTCAGAATTACATGTAAATGTCACCTTTCTTGGGCTTATTATTAGACAGGACACCCAGAGAGTGACAGGCAGGGACCCCCGTTATCCCTGCTGAGGGAAGGGATCCCGCTGAGTCAATGGAGCATCTCATTCTGTGTTTCTATTCCGAGCATTGGAACAAACCTCAGCTCCCTTTCCATGCCTGCCACAAACCCACAGGAGGTGGGATTCCTCTGGCGCAGGGGTTGAGGTGTGCACAAAACCAGGCTCCCGCGTGTGAGCTCCTTGTCTCAGCTCCCACGTTCATCCATGGAGATGGAGGGCGGGATTGGGCTGTTCAGACACAACGCTGGTGACATTGAAGGTGTCAGGGGTGGTCAAAGATACGTGCGGGGAACTGCAAGCTCTACTGGAGCCGTTCATAGAGACAGGGCAACATCTCGGGGATCCTATATGAGCCTGGTGGGAAATCCTTTGGCCAAGTGAACTGACCGCTGATGCCCAAATAAAGGCCAGAAGAATTTTCTCCTACTCGTTATGTTCATGGCAGTTTTTTGGAGTTCTTCATTTGAACAACTGCAGTCCTGTGCCCCGGGGAGAGCAAGGTCTCTCTCCTTTCCATCAGCTGAATTTACCAGATCTCCAGTGCCTATAGTGGCATTTGACCCATGGTCAGCCCCACGTTGCCTGACAGAATTGAGGGCACCTACTCAATTTAATGTTCAAATCCAGACCCACAGAGCTACATGAGATGCCGAGGATGCCATGGACTACACAGGACCTACAGGAACGCAGTTCCCCCCTTCAGGGCAGATTCTTTGCCGCAGTTACCACCAGTGAGGTCTCCCAGGCCCTTGTGCTTTGAGGCAGGACTCTGGAGGAGAAGAACCAGCCGTGGATGGGGATCAGACCAAGGGTTACTTGAGCAAACTACACCCTTAAAAGTCTATGGGACCAAAGGGTTTGCCTCCAAGGCTGCTGAAAGAGTCTCTTTTCGCCAGGAGGTGCTGGACTTTGATGATCCCAGTAAGAAAGGCACTCAGACACCATAAGGCATCCTTTAAAATGCTCTTCATGAGGTCTAGCACTTGTAAGGGGAGTATCACAGAAGCAATCTCGCGTCCTTTTTGATGGTGGGAACCCCAGGAGATGTAGCATTACATAGACATTTGATGCAAATGCAGATCCCATCCACAGAAGACTGTCTCCTGGTTTGGTCATTCAAGCTTCTACAGGATTTTCTTACAAGGAAAGAACGCTATTCCTCATCTCTACAGTCAAACACAATGTTTTCACGAGAGCTTCCTGCTGCAGCATTGGATACTGGGAAGGCCACGCAGGAGGCATAATGTCCTGTAGAGAGTGGGACTTGTCTGCAGGCTCTTGTGTGACAATGTCTGCTGAGGTTGTCCTGCGCCCAAGGGATCTGACAGCACAGCACAGGGGTGAAGGCACTGCCAGGAGGAGCCTCGTATCTTGTCACGGCACTGTGATGGTTTTGGAACAAATGCGATGTGGTGGGGCAGTTGCTGAGCTGTGGTGCTGCAATGGAAGGATAGAGGCTCTGCTGGAGAGAGTGGCAGGGAGGATGAGGATGGGGTGATGCCACCTGTGTGAAGGAGCAGCTCAGATATATGGAGCTCCTCTATGAGATGGGAATACGTTGAGTGAGCTTGTGGAGGGAGGATGAGAGGAGAAGCCAGTAAGGGTGACATTGTCTGGGAAGGTTTAAACTACTTGATCAGGCATGTTAGGCAGAGTAAGTCTTCTATCAGCGGGCTGAAGAAGTCTCCAGGTTAATGAGCAGGTTCCTATGGGGAACCATAAGTTCCCCAGCATCCACTGGCCAGGGAAAGTAACAGGGTGCCAGCATCCTGGAGCATCTTGGGACAACTTGTTAGCAGAGCTGCCCGGTGGGCCAGGAAGGGTGATGCTCACCTGGATCAGGTCCTGGCCAACAAGCAAGAGCTGGTCAGGGATGTGACAAAAAGTGTCAGCCTTGCTGTACTGACCAGGAAATAGTGGGGTCCCAGGTGCCAAAGAGGAGTGAGGAAGGCCAGCAGCGGAGTACAGAGGGGTGGACTCCAGAGGAGAAGACTTTGATGTACTCGGGGGAATGAGACAAGTGGTGCCATGGGAAGCAGCTCTGAAGGGTGAAGGAGCTCTGGGGATCTGATAGGCATTATGGGACAGCCTCCTCCAAGCACAAGAATGATCTATCTGAATACCCATGAAGAGAACCATTCATCTCAGGAGGCTGCTGGTATAAACTGACCGGGCTCCAGGGCAAAAAGGCATCACACAGGAGGGGGAAGAAGGGGAAGCTGCAAAGGAGGCATTTAGAAACCTTGTCCCAGGATGTAGGGATGATGCCAAAGCCAAAGCTCCCGTAGTCTTGAGAGTCGCAGGGATGGGCAGAGGAAGGAAAATGAGCTGATACAGGTCAAGCAGAGTAAATCATACTCTGCCTGGAGGCCTGTGATAAGTGGGCACTGCAGAGGTTTGCATCTTGAAGGCATGGCTCAGCCTGGGAGATGGGGATTCCCCCTAATGGAGTGTGTGTGTATGTGCGTGTGTGTGTCTTTGCCAGTCCATCCACATGGGTCTAGATGGTTCAGTCACTACTTGAAGACGTTCCTGCAACCCAAATATGTTGGGATTAATGCAGAACTGGCTACTCAAATGAAGCGTTTAATTCACTTGGCCTCTTTGCTTTGACATCTTTTCACTTTGACTACACTCCTGAAATCTCTCCCATAAGCCACTTAAGAGTTGAAGACTGAAGGAAATTTATGCCCAGGCTCCTGGGCATTGGCTCCTCGGGGTGTTCTGTGTGGTAACGAGCCCTCGGGTGCTGAGTTCCTGAACTGCAGAGCCTGAAAGATTGACCAAGCCTCTAGAGAAGTAAAAGATATCATCGTCCAGGTTTCTGAGGGTGTTAGAAGACCCTACTGAATTAGTTCATTGAAGAGCCCATGAGCAGACAAAGTTCCTGTCCCTGTGGCTGGTGAAGCAAGAAGTCGCAGACACTTGGTACAGCAGGAAATGTAAATGTGGAGATCCCTGTGAAAGCCTTTGATGTGCTTCACCAAGCAGGGTGGCCAAGCCCAGACGCCCAGCCTCTGGGGAGAGGTATCCTTTGCCTCTGGGGATGCTCTAGGGTCTTCCTGGAGGCCCTAATGTGGAAGTGATCAATGTCAGCAGCAGGACACCTCCCAGACTCTGTGGAGGGTGGGCAAGGAGGCAGCAAGGTGCTGGAGGTGTAAGAACATGGGGCTCTCATGGGGCTCAGTGGAAGAGACAGAAGCCATAGCTGAGTGGAAAAGGGTCTCACTTCTGTTGGAGTGTCAAAGGCCCACTGTTAACCAGGAGAGGTCCCACAACAGTGACTTTCCATTTGTGGACACTGAAATTGTCAGGGACCAGCTGTGCCAGCTGAATGTTCACAAGTCCATAGGGCCTGATGGGGTTCCTCCCAGAGCACTGAAGGAGCTGGTAGATGTGATGGCCGGACCCCTCTCGATCATCTACCAAAGGTTTTGGGCGTTAGGGGAGATCCCCTCTGACTGGAAGCCAGCCAATGCTATTCCAGTTTAGAAAAAGGGTGTGAGGGAAGACCCAGGGAACTACAGAGCTGTTAGTCTAACCTCAGTTCCTGGAAAAATGCTGGAGAAGATTATACTGGGTACTACTGAAAGGCACTTAAAGAGCAGTGCAGTCCTCAGGCACAATCAACCTGAGTTCACAAAGGGAAAGTCCTGCCTAACTAATTTGATAGCCTTCTATGATAAGGTGACCCACCCAGTGGATGAAAGGAAAGCAGTGGTTGCAGATTTTCTGGATTTTAGAAAGGCTTTTGATATTGTCCCTCACAGCATCCTTCTGGACGAGTGGGCTCACGTGGTGCTGGGCAATGAACTGGCTGAAGGGCAGAGCTCAAAGGGTTGCAGTGGATGGGGCTACCATGGCGCTCCTCAGGGTTCAATTCTAAGGCCAGCTCTGTTCCATATATTTATCAGTGATCTGGATGCAGGAGTTGAATGCACCATGAGCAAGTTTGCTGATGGTCCCAAACGGAGAGGTGCTGTTGAGTCTCTTGAGGGGCAAGATGCCTTGTAGAGAGATCTAGATAGGTTGGAACGTTGGCCAATGATTAACGCGATGAAATTTAACACATCCAAATGCCAGATCCTGCACCTAGGATGGAATATTGCCAGGCACAAGTCTAAACTGAGAGAGGAGTGGCTGGAGAGCAGCCCTGCAGAAAGGGATCTGGGGATGCTGGTTGGCAGCTGGAGTCCCTGGGAATCAGCAGTGAGTCCTGGGGGCCAAGAGGACAAACCGGATCTGGGGTGCATCAAACGCAGTAGAACCAACTGCTGAAAAAAGGTGATTATCCCAGTGCATTCAGTGTTGGTGCAGCCTCACTTTGAATACTGTGTGCAGTTCTGGGTCCCACCATTTAAGAAGGATGTGAAGGTCTTTGAAGGCATCCAGAGGAGGGCAACAAAGCTGGCGAAAGGGCTGGAAGGCATCTCCTCTGAGGAGCAGCTGAGGCCTTTGGGCTTGTCTAGTTTGGAGAAAAGGAGGCTGAGGGGCAACCTCCTTGCTCTCTACACCTTCCTGAGGAGGGGAAATGGAGAGGGAGGTGCTGGTCTCCCTGAGAACCAGTGATAGGACATGTGGGAATGGGTCAAAGCTGCACCAGGGGAGGCTTAGACGGGGCATTAGGAAGCATTTCTTTACTGAGAGGGTGGTCAAAGACTGGAACAGGCTTCCTGGAGAGGTGGTTGATGCCCCAAGCCTGTCAGGGATTAAGAGGCATTTGGAAATGCTCTTAATAACATACTTGGTCAGCCCTGAATTGGCCGGGCAGTTGGACTAGATAATTGTTGTAGGTCCCTTACAATTAAAGTATTCTATTCTATTCTATTCTATTCTATTCTATTCTATTCCTTTTCCAGAGTTGTCAGCACCCTTGGATGCTGCCTCTCCAGTTTTGGGGACTGTTCATGTCTGAGGTGGCTCAAGTAATCCCTGATTTGATCCACATCCACTGCTGGTTGTTCTCCTCCGGAGTCCTGCTTCAAGGAGCACAGGCCTGGGAGACCTTATGGCTGACGACAAAGAGGACAAAGAGGACCTCAGACACATCTGCAACTTCTCTTACCAAATTCAGCAGTGGCCACACATTATTCTTGATGATTATTTTTTAATTGTAACTTCAGTATTAACAGCTCCTCTTGATGCCTTTGGACCCTTGTGGAAGAATTAACTCCAGGGGAGCTTTGGTTTTTCCAAAACCCTCCCGATTTCTAAATTCCTCCTTTGAGGTGAGGTCCTCTATCCACACCCTCTCTGTTTCCCTTTTTCTATAGAGCTTCCCGGTGAGTTGCCTGTTTAGCCAAGCCGGTGTCCTGAGAGTTCCGCTTGTTTGCTGGAGTATCGGCAGGGACACTTTCTGCGCTCAGAGGATGCTGCCCTTGAAAAGCAGCTGCACTGAATTCTGCTCCCCTGGAGGGACACTGCCCACTGAAGGTTCCCAGCATAGGCCAAAGTCTGCCATGCTGAGACCGGGCATCCGCACTCTGCTCCTCTTCTTCCTCACTCCCCCTGGCAGCTGGGACTCCACTGTGTCTTTGCTACTAGAGCCGAGGCTGACAGGGATGACACACAGGTTTTCAGATCCAGGTGAGCATCACACTTGTTGACCCATCTGGCAGCTGTGCTCAAAAGCTGATGCAAAGAACCTCCAGACACCTAAAGGAGCACTTGCTCTGTGCTGTCCTGTGAATGTCAGGGGCTGGTGGGGTGACTTTTGGCCACCAGGTGCCCACCAAGCTTCACTCCAACTCCCCCTCCTTCTTCACTCATCTCGGTGTCTGCAGGGTTGTTTCTCTCACGTGTTTCTCACTCCTCTCTCTTACAGCTGCCGCACACTCTTTGTCATCTTTTCTTTACAAGGTTATCACAGAGGTGCCAAGAGATTTGCTTCTTGGCTCGGCTTTGGGCAGTGGCTGGTCCGTTTTGGAGCCAGATGAAACGGTCTCTGTCAGACATGGACTCAGCTCTTGATCTCTTCTCACCTCAGCCGCCCCTGCAGCCCCAACCACCACTACCAAACCCTTGCCATGTAAACCCACAGGGTCGTTAAAGCCCCAGAAAGACATGAGGTCGTTGACCCCAAGACTTCCCCAGGCCAGTTAAATAAGACTTTGTCCCCTTCCTCTCCCTCATTAGAGGTTCTTTATGTCAGAGCAGAGATGAGCTTGACCTCAGCCAATGCACCAGGGCCAAGCTCAGACGTGTAACAAAGCAAGCCGCTACCAAGTGCCCAAGATCTCATGCAAACCAGGGGTTTGCTCCAGAGCAGCTGGGGTGGATGGCAGATGGCAATGTATAGAGGAAATGAGGTGTCCCTGAGGAGAACAGGACCAGAGACATGCAGGGTTGGACCTTGCAGCCCTGGCAGGAGAAGGCTTTGCTGCCTGTGGCATCTCTGCAGCCCCAGAGGGCCTGTTGGTGCAGGTGAAGCTGATCTCCAGGAAGGACAAGGTGCTTTGGAAAATGTCCTTGGCTATGGACTTCCCATGATCCAAGAACACTGTGAAAATCATTGCTCTGTTCCTTGATCGCATCATCGAAGGGATGACTAAAGGATGTGGGAGCAGCACTGCCAGCATCTACTGGTTGGAGATGGGACAGGACTTGCCTCCCCGCAGTTGCTTGAAGGAAAGCACTGAACGTGTCTGAGGTTCTCCTGGGGTCTGTGACGTGGCTGCTCTGAATGGGGACGGTGTTCCTGCAAGTCTTGTGCTGTCCCTGCTGGCTGCATGTGGTTGTGCTGGAGAGCACTGGCACCTCAGGTAACACCACAGGATGGCGTTAAACTCTAAAATGAGCAGCTGCCCTGAATTAGGTTAAGCATGGGTGTCTCTGAGAAACCTGCCCTCACTGCCACTGGAGATCTGGTAAATACAGCTGGTGGAGAAGAGAGGGAGACTTAGCTCTGCTGATGGCAATGACTCCATTTGCCCAGAGGAATAGCTCTATGGGCTGCCCTGGACAGAATGAGCAGGATCAGCTTCATTGTCCTAAAGATGGACATCCCCAGTCACTTCAACTGGCCGAAAGAACGCCCCATCAGCCTCCAAAATGATCACCCCAGGTGCTGCCCTGTCCCCTTGAATTGCTCCATCAGAGCTTACAGCTACCCACAAGTGGTTTGGACCATCTCTGGCACCTCCAATGTCACCTGTGGTTTGCACGGTTACAGGAGATTCCTCCCTTTCAGTGCCTTGGAGAGTCCCACTGTCAGTGTGGGACAAGAAGAAATGATTCTTGGAACTAACTGTCTCTGAGAGGGGAAAGAACACTGCTGGAAAGAAGTGTCTTTCCTCTACCGAGGGAGGAAACATCATTAATGACTTCAGGTTGTTTCACAGTTGGTTCTCCTGGAGCCCCAGGGACATCTTTGAGGGAGCCCAGAGGGGACAGGCAAAGTGACACCTTGGGCTGGAGCTCTGCTGCTGGGCTGGGCTCCTGGATGGAGGGAGCTCATGGCAAGCGGGCAGCGCTGCAGAGAGATGGCTCTGGAGGACAGAGGAGAGCTCACCCGGGGAGAAACCTTCACAGCCCTTCACATGGTAAGTCTCTGGCTGCAGCGCAATGCAGGTGAGTTCCTGGAAGTGTCTCCTAGTCCTGGCACATGCCACAACCCATAGGGCCTGTCAGGCTGGCTCTCCTGGCTTTTCTGGTGTGGAGCAGGAGGACACGCGCCAGAGCAGGGCTTGGGGCTGCAGAGGTGTGAAGATGGGTATGCAGCCGGGGGTGCCCAGAGATGTCTTTCCGAGCAAAGCCCCTGCAGCCCGGGGCCCTGTGTGCCAGGGCAGGGACTCCTCTGCCTGCCAGGGTCAGCTCTCAGCCTGCCGAGGGCACCGTGGGGAGAAGCTCTGGGTGGAAGGAGCCACCCTCACCGTGGTGGGGCAGGGATGAACAGAGCGGGGCAGGGTTCTTCTGCTGTCAAGAGAGGGTTGCATGGGCCAGGGCTTCTCACAGCTTCAGCTCTACCTCATGACATTTCTCAGGGGACTTCTCATGAAGCACATTGACTCAGCCACATCTTCCCCTTCACAGCCCCATCAGGTTTTCTGTGATCTGGTCTTCACCCCCTGCACACTCAGAGATGCCCCTGGCAGTGCCCTGCCCCTGGGAGGTGTTTGCAGGCAGAGGTGGGCGCACAGCGGGTGGGATGGGGTTTGTGAGCACTGGCAGGGAGTTGAGCTGGGGACAGGGAGACAGGCAGCAGGGACATGGGCAGGATTGAGAGGGAGCTGCTGCCAGAAACGCTGGGGAGGGGGACATGGGCACCTCCCTGCTGTCCCTGCAGCACAGACATCTTCCCCGGAGCAACTCCTCCCTGGTCTCCTTTCCCAGCCCAGGCAGAGCCTCTGTCCTCCAGCCCATGGGATCTTGGGCTTTCATTGCCCCTGCAGCAGCCAGAGCCCAGGAAAGGGCAAAGCCCTGATTTCCCCCCTTGGCAGGAGCGTTGTGGCATTTTACTGCCGTCCCCTCCTGCCTGTGCTGCCCTGCTTCTCGCCGTTGCTTTTGCTGAGTCATTTGGAGGGGAGGGGGGGAGGGTTGCGGGTGGCAGCTTCAGCTCCCGTTCAGATGCAGACCCTTTGGGTCCTGCGATACAGACGTGTCTATGGGAGAAACGTGCCCAGGTCTCCTCCAGGCAACTCCAGCACATTCGACTATTTCCCTGGGGTGTCCTGTGGGGCTGCAGAGTGCTCTCCAGAAGGGCACAGCTCTCCCATAGTATCATCTCTGTGTTACCCAGGATGCCCATGGAGAAGATGTCTCGGTGCTAAGGTCATGGAAAAGCTGCTGGGCAGCTGTACATGGGCAGCTGCAATGACCCCTCTGTGTCCCAGTCCGGGAGGGGAGAGATGAGAAAAGGTGTGGAGTCTGTCAATCTGCACTTCAAACCTGGACCCCTCTGCTCTCAGCGGTGTTCTGTTTCTTTTTAGGGGAACACCTGAGTGTGATCGTCCCCCAGGCCCAAGCTGGCAGCAGAGGACAGCTGAGAACAGGACTGGTGGGCAGAGCAGGTCTCCTCTCTCTGTACTACGGGACAGTCCCTTTGCCTCTCAGGACCCACAAGATTTCACTTGGAGTGCATGAGAGATGTCAGGGATTTCAGCCATCCAAAACCACTCCTAAATTTGGCAGGTGAAACTAGAACACAATAAACAAGACAAAATCCCCTCAGCTCAGTTCTGCAGTTGGGCAAATTGCAGAGAGCAACGATGAAAAGCTCTTTGATGTATCACAAGTTCATTTCATTTGAGATCACCCTGCATTGCTGGTTCCCACACACTGCCCAGCAAGAAGGACTCCTTGGGAGCCTGTTACAGAGTCCCTGCTCCCAATGGCAGCCTCAGCCAGAAAAACCCGGAGCTCAAGTGAGGGAGCTGCAGAGAGGTCTTCCAGAAAAGAGAGAGTCCAAATGTGGGGTGTCAATGAGACAGACAATACGTTTTACTGGGAGAAATCTGGTCTAACTCAGTACTGCCTTTTCCTTCTTACCAGATACCCACAGCTAACAGATACCCGAGGAAGCAAATGTCTAACAGCAGCTCCATCACCCAGTTCCTCCTCCTGGCATTCGCAGACAGGCGGGAGCTGCAGCTCTTGCACTTCTGGCTCTTCCTGGGCATCTACCTGGCTGCCCTCCTGGGAAACGGCCTCATCATCACCGCCGTAGCCTGTGACCACCACCTCCACACCCCCATGTACTTCTTCCTCCTCAACCTCTCTGTTCTTGACCTGGGCTCCATCTCCACCACATTCCCCAAAGCCATGGCCAATTCCCTCTGGAACACCAGGGCCATCTCCTCCTGGGGATGTGCTGCCCAGGTCTTCTTTGTATTCTTCTTGATTGGTGCAGAGTTTTCTCTTCTCACCGTCATGTCCTATGACCGCTACGTTGCCATCTGCAAACCCCTGCACTACGGGACCCTCCTGGGCAGCAGAGCTTGTGTCCACATGGCAGCAGCTGCCTGGGGCGGTGCGTTTCTCCATGCTCTCCTGCACACGGCCAATACATTTTCACTACTCCTCTGCCAGGGCAATGCCGTGGACCAGTTCTTCTGTGAAGTCCCCCAGATCCTCAAGCTCTCCTGCTCACACTCCTACCTCAGGGAAGCTGGGTTTCTTGTGGTTAGTGCCTCTTTATACTTTGTTTGTTTTGTGTTCATGGTGTTGTCCTATGTGCAGATCTTCAGGGCCGTGCTGAGGATCCCCTCTGAGCAGGGACGGCACAAAGCCTTTTCCACCTGCTTCCCTCACCTGGCCGTGGTCTCCATGTTCCTCAGCACTGGCACGTTTGCCTACCTGAAGCCTCCCTCCATCTCTTCACCAGTTTTAGACCTGGTGGTGGCAGTGCTGTACTCAGTGGTGCCTCCAGCTGTGAACCCCCTCATCTACAGCATGAGGAACCAGGAGCTCAAAGAAGCATTGAAGAAACAGATTCCATGGGTTCACCTTCAGCAGCAGTAGAGCTGCCCATCTCTCCTCACAGGCTGTTCTTAGCTTTTCTCAGGGTGTGTTTGTGCTTCATTTGTTTTTCACCTGTGATGACCATGTTCCCACTGGACTGTTGCTATTCACTCCATCTCCAAAAGCACGATCCTACTGTGCTGAATAATACAGAGGCTTTTGGTAAATATCACAG
This sequence comes from Numenius arquata, assembly GCF_964106895.1. Classification (NCBI taxonomy): domain Eukaryota; kingdom Metazoa; phylum Chordata; class Aves; order Charadriiformes; family Scolopacidae; genus Numenius; species Numenius arquata. The sequence continues at coordinate 111,728 of NW_027414631.1, read as the reverse complement.
TGTCAGAGCTGCCTTCCCGAGGAGCATCTCTGTAATAAAAGGGCAGCTCTCCCAGGGGCAGGCCTGGAACTCTGGGCTCTTCTTCCTGCTGAAGTCAGGACGAGGCTCCAGGAACTGCACTCGCACTGGCTGTTGCTGAGCTCGGGTCTCAGTGGGCTCATGAGTAGAGGGCACTGGGAGATGTGTCGAGGAGGGAGGCCTGGACTCAGCTCTCACTTGTGGGTGCCCAGTGCCACTGGAGACAGTGAATGGACACTGAAGGGCCTGCCTAGGCCTGTCCTGCATTGCAGCAGAGCTGAAAGGTAGCTGCCTGTCTTTCTGGGGGGGAAACTGGGGACCCCGAGAGAGCAGAGGGCATCTAGAGGGACACCATGTGCCAGGGGTTGGGCTTCCCAAAAGAAGGGACCATCCAAGCTGGAGTCACTGTGTGAACCAATGCAAGCAGGACGCAGAAACAACCACAAAACCATGGATTAAAGGCAAAGAACAAATTTAATCTCAATACCTCATGGATCTGGGAACCTCTGAACTAGCCCCCAGGCAGAGGCAGGCAAGCAGGAGATGCAGGCACCACCAAGCGAGTGAGAGTCCTTGTTAGCAAGAGAGTCCTTATTTGCAAGAGCGTGAGGGAGCGAGAGAGCTCCCACTTGCTGTTCGGACCTGTATTCCAAGAATTCCGGCAGGCAGAGTTTCCCGCTGTGCTTTGAGCTCTTCAACAGCAGGGCAGGAATCTTGGGCACGTTCCATAAGGTGCCCCTGAGTCCGTCCCAGGCCTGTGTCATCTAAGTGCAGATCTTCTACTTGTTGAGCACACAAAACTAAGCAACGAGTGCGATACATGTCTTTTCTAGCACCCCACCTGCGAGTCACTTGAGTGTGTTTACAGTCCTCCTCACCGATCTTCCCTTACTTTCCCATAGGAGCAAAGAGCTCAATGTGCTCTTTTTGCCCCTCAGAGACTGAGGGTTGGGTTTAGGACTTACCCATTGGTGTCAGTGACAGTGGAGATGGTGAGTGGTCCTCGAGTCAGTGAGGTTCACACCCAGGGCAGGCACCAAGATCTGTTGTGCAGACCGTGCCGGGGGGACATCTCCCCACCCCTGAACGCACACGGCACCATGGGATGCCTGCACAGCTTGGCTGTGGAGCCACATGTGGTACAGCAGGGCTCTGCTGGTGCTCTGCTGGTGCAGGGGTGAGGATGTGAACGAGGCTCCTGGAAGTTCACACTCGGCCAGGAAATCCCCAAATTCATTTCCTTCATAGTAGCTTGTATGGTACTATGTTTGGGATTTGTGCTGAAAACAGTGTTGATAGCACAGGGATGTTTTAGTTGCTACTGAGCAGCGCTTCCACAGTCAGGGCCTTTTCTGCTTCTCGCTCCGCCCCACCAGTGAGTGGCCCAGGAGTGGCCCTGGTGCCACATCTGAGGTGCTGCAGCCCAAATGTTCACCACAGCCCGCAGGCTGGGGCACAGAGAGGAAGAGCCCCGTGTGCTGTCACAGAGCTGTGACATCAGTGCAGCAAGAGCTGGGGTGGGGAAGGGCAGTTCCCACGGCTTCTGTGGTAGATGGAGGTACCGGGTCTGTAGGAGAGACTGACGGGGATGATGAGGAGCCGGGGATGGCCTGTGTGATGCCAGGGCAGCTCAGGTACACGGGGCTTTTCTAAGGGACAGGAAACAGGTTCAGAAAAAGCTTGTGTGTGGGTCCTGACCAGCAACCAAACACTCAGAGTCACTTGCTTCTTTCCCCCTGACACCTCCAAGCGGACAGGGGAGGGAATGAGAAGTGCAAAGGCAAAAACCTCAAGGATGAAGGCAAACAGAGTCTAGTAGTTGAAGCAAAAGCTGTGTGTGCAAGCAAAGCAAAATGAGGGATTCACCTGCTGCTTCCCATCGGCAGGCAGATGTTCAGCCATTTCCAGGAAACCAGGGCTTCATCACATGCGTCGGTGACTTGGGAAGACAAACACCACGACCAGGAATGACCCCCTTTTCATCCTTTTTTCCTTGAGTTGTTGTTGCTGAGTACAATGTCCTATGGCGTGGAATAACCCCCTATCCCAGCTGTGCCCCTGCCAACTTCTTGGGTACCTACGTGCAGTGGGGGCAGAGTGTGAGAAAGAGAAAGCCTTCACGCTCTGCAGGGACCGTTCAGCAATAGCCAAAACACTGGTGTGTTTCCAGTGCTGGACCAGTAACACATCCAAAGCAGAGCACATTGTGATCTGCTATGAAGAGAATAACTCCATCCCAGCCAGATCCAGGACAGAGCCACAGATCACACAGTGGGGGTGAGCAATGAACAATATCTTCTTTAAATGACCCCAGGGACTCCGTGGATCGCAGAACCTGGCTCTTTGGGGGGCGCTGTCTCCCTGGTATTCACTGGGCAAGTGATGCAGCAGGATGCAAACAGTCCAGGAGGTTTCTTGTGGAGTCTCTGGAAAAGATCTTAGCACAGCTGCCAAACAGGCGTCACGGTCTGATGCACAGCTGGAGCTGGTACTCCCAAAAGAGGAAGAGCTGGTCAGAGGTGTGAAGACCGGTCTCAGCCTTGGCTGTAGGGACCATGAAATGGTGGTCTCCCAGATCTCCAGGGCAATGGGGAAGGAGAGTAGCAGAGCACAGACCCTGGGCACCAGAGAATGATAACTTGGCCTATTGAGGGCACTGGCAGGTGGGATCCCATGCCATCCCATGTCAGGGCCCTGAAAGCATCCATGGCCCTGACCAGCTTCACCTGGGCACTTGTCGTGGTTTGGTCTCAGACAGCAACAAAGAACCAGGTGGCAGCCACTCTCTCAGACCAGACCCCCCACCACCAACACGGCTGTGAGGGGAGAATTGGAAGAAAAAGACAAAACCCGTGGGTTGAGACAAAGGCAATTTAACAGAACAGCAAAGGGAACAAGAAACAACAACAACAATAACACTGACAGAGGAATATACAACCCCGGCTACGATACCACCACTTGCCAAGTGGACCCAGGATGCCCCCACCCGCTCCGCTCCCCCGTGGTGACTTCCTGTCACTTCCCCTTCCCCGGCCAGCTCCTGGCTACCCCCTGGGCATGGCTCACATGGGATAGAATACCTGTGTCCCTGCTAGATCCTGGGGAGAACTGACCCTATCCCCACCAGACCCAGGACAGCACTCCACCCACACCTCGGTCCATAGACCCAGGAGACCATTTCAGCCCAGGCCTGAGTTTCAGCCCCAAGTCGATCTATGCTGTAGGTGTAAAGGTCTCCAGACACAGCAATAGACACAGCCTTGCCTGTCCACGGACCTTGTTGATTCAGACTTGCAGAACCACTTCCCATCTTGATGCTTTATTGGGTAATACAATGAAATCACTGACATTCACTGAATGGCCCTCCAAGTGCCAGACCCCAGCTGATTCACAGAGGCCAAGGGCCTTTCTGCTTCCTTTCTTCATATCACTAGGTCAAGATTTGGGAGGAGGGGAAGAAAAGCAGGTGAGGTTTCTGGGTGCCAGTGACTGAAAGTGGGGAGCAGAGCCATTCCATGCAAAATGATCTAAAGGCTAGGCTAGTCCAACACTCTTACCTTCAACTCCTTTCTTGGAGGCCAACAATCTTCCACAGGAGTCTGGAAGTTGTGAGCTCCCTCCATCTCTCGCTCTTTTAGCAATTAAGTTGATAGTACCCAAGTCAGAAGCTTTGTTTGAATTCTGTTTACAGCCTAAATCACCACGTGGTCTGGAGATGTGGAGAAGCTTCTAGAAGAATCAGAGTCAAAAGAATCAAAGTCTTGTCCACCTTCTGGACAAGAAGGTGTAGGTTCCCAGGCATCTCAGGAGGCATGGCATACCGATAGCTGGCGTGAGGGAGCTGCCTCATCTCCATTTCTGTAACGGTGGCTTAGATGCCTGGTTTGTGGGTAAACTCTCTCTGTGGCTGCTGACATTTACTGAGTAACCTGGTCTGACCTCAGATGTGGCTCTCCTTGGAGCTGGGCATTGGACTTAAGACCTCCTGAGCTCCCTTCCACCCTCGGTTGTCCCTTGATGTAGAGACTCTCACTTCCATCTTAATCTCTTCTCTTATGGCACGTTGCAAGGCACAGGCTCATGGAAGCGTTGGTGGGAAAGAGACTGCTGGGAGGGATCTCTAGTCCAACCTCCAGGCTGGCTGTGTCTTTGTGGATCGGAAAGCTGGAGAGCTCCAAAGGTGGACATCACAGCAACGCTCCTCCCAGTCCATTTTATTTTTCCTGAGGCTCAGCCTAAAGCTCTCAAGAGGCAGTTTGTGGCTGTTGCCTCTGTCATATCCATGGCCACTGCAGAAGAGAACTTGACTGTCATCTCTCCAAGTAGCTGTAGGCTCCTACTAGGTCACCCTGTGCTTCCACATCAGCTGGCTAGAGAGGCCCAGTTCCCTCAGACTCCCCACACAGCTCATGCATTAGGCCCCTCGCTCGATCTTGGCAGACCTCCTCTGGACCATCTCTAGTTTCTGCTCATTCATTTTTAAATGGGAGGCCCACTGGCTCCTATCGCCCCTGCCATGGTGCCCAGACACTTGTCCTCCGAGCACTCCTTAATCGGTCAGGTCCCTGCCCGTGCTGCTGCATGGAGTTATTCTCCAGCTTTTCCTTCTAAACCTTCAGGTTTCTGTTGGCCAAATTCCCAGGTGTGCCAAGGTCCCCCTGGACTGAACCTCCAACAGTGCAGCTTTTAAAGTATGTGTGCCAATGGTCATCCTGAGTCATGGTGCTTCTAACAGGACCATAAATTAAGTCGTTGACATATGAAAAAAGGGACTAGTGTAATGAGGTTGCTAAACAAGGTAGAAGGCACCGTGGTGGTGATCTATGAAAGGAGCATTCAAAGTGAACAAATGCAGGCCCAGTGGGGAAATGGTAAAAAAGAGTTGGCTTTCCTTTGTGTGGGAGGAGAAAAGGACAGTTAGAGAGTAGAACTGGAGAGATGGGAAGAGTGAAAAGGGAATGAAAGGGGGAGCAAAGAAAATGACCAAGACTTTTTTGGACCCACTTGTCAAGCAGCCCTGCATCTGAGCAACACCGCCTGGAGCAGGCAAAAAGCTGCAGCTGGTCTGGCTGTACTGACATCTGTCTGACTTCCATGGTCGTGGGAAAGTAATGGATGATTGGCGAGGAGGACTGTAAATACGCTCAAGTGACTCGCAGGTGGGGTGCTGGAAAAGACATGTATCACACTAATTGTTGCTTAGTTTTGTGTGCTCAACAAGTAGAAGATCTGCACTTAGATAACACAGGCCTGGGATGGACTCAGGGGCACCTTATGGAACGTGCCCGAGATTCCTGCCCTGCTGTTGAAGAGATCAAAGCACAGCGGAAATCTCTGCCTGCTGGAATCCTTGAACTACAGGCCCAAACAGAAGTGGGAGCTCTCTCGCCCTCTCAGTCCCTTGCTAACAAGGACTCTCTTGCTAATAAGGACTCTCTCTCCACGGTGCCTGCATCCACTGCTTGCCTGCCTCTGCCCGGGGGCTGCTTCAGAGGTTCCCAGGTTCATGAGGTATTGAGATTAAATTTGTTCTTTGCCTTTAATCCATGGTTTTGTGGTTGTTCCTGCGTCCTGCCTGCATCGGCTCACACAATGGTCATGGGGAACCTGAGAGCTTTCCCTACTGTCATCAAGGGAAGACCCAGCGGGGAATGAACCACAGCATCATTTAGGTCTTCGGTCTCCCGAACAGGACTTCAGGAGGTCTCTGTTCTGACCTCATGCTCACAGCGGGATCAGCTGCGGAGTTAGACAACATTGCTCAAGGCTTGATCCAGTGGGAGCTGGAAAACATCCAAGGGCAGAGATGGCACAATGTCTCTGGAAACCTCTTCCAATGCTTGGATGCTCTCACGGAGAAAAAGATTTTGCTTTTCTCTGTCCTGAACCTTCATTATTCCAACATCTGACCATGGTCTGTTTACCTCCTGCCAAGCACCACAGTGACAAGACTGGCTCCACGGCCCTGAAAACCTCCCCGTAGGAACAGACAGGCTGCTACGAGGTTCCCGAGACCTTCCCTTCTCCAGGCTAAACAAGGCCCTTCCCTTCAGTTTCTCCTCCCAGGAAAGTGCTTCAGTCCCTAAGCATCTTGGTGGCCCACCCCTGAACTCACTCCCAGTTATCAGGAACTTCCTTTCTGTGGGGGGTTGACTCTGGCCAATGGCCAATAGCCCAGCAGCCACACAGTCGCTCACTCTTTCCTCCTCCCTCCCCGGTGGGACAGGGGAGAGAACAGGAAGAAATAAAGCGTGAAAAGTTTTGGGTCCACATAACAACAGTGTAATAGGTGAAGAGATTAAAAAAAACCTCACCAAGTGAATCAAAGAACATCACTTATCACCTCCCACAAGCAGAGTGATGCCCAGCCAGTCTCCAAGCAGCAGACTCCTTGAACAACAAAAACTCCACCATCTTCCTCATCTGTCTCAAGCTTTTGTTCCTGAGCATGAGCTCATGTGGTATGGAATATCCATCTGGTATATTTGGATCAGCAGTCCTGGCTGGGTCCCCTCTCAACTTCTTTCTCACCTCCCACCTGGAGGGAGGAGAATGAGGAAGGGAGAGGGCCTTGACACTGTGCAAACACTTCTCAGCAATACCCAAAACACTGGTGTTTTATCAACACTGAGTTTTCTCAAGTCCCATGAGCATAGGAAACAGCCATCCTCTGGGACTTCTTGTGGTCTGGTCCAGCAGAGAAGCCACGCTGGGCTGGCCTTTTTCTTTACAATACATCGACCTGCAGCCCATGGAGGATCACGGTGGAGCAAGCTCCTGGCAGGAACTGCTGTCCAAGGAGAGGAGCCCTTGGTGGAGCAGGTTTTCTGGCAGGACCTGGGGCCTGCGGGGGACCCACACTGGAGCAGTCCATTCCTCAAGGACTGCACCCCGTGGAAAGGATTCACGCTGGAGCAGATGGAGAACTGCAGCCAGGGGGAAGGACCCGCAGTTATGAAGTGACCACAACTCCCATTCCCCATCCCTCCTGTGCCACTCAGGCGGGAAGGTAGAAGAGTTAGGAATGAAGTTGAGCCTGGGAAGAACAAAGGGAGGGAAGGAGGGAGGAGGGAAGGTGTTTTTAGTTTTGCTTTATTTCTCACTATCCTATTCTGTTACAATTTATTGGAAATAAATTTAATTAATTTCCCCAAGATAGGTCTGTTTTGCCCATGATGGTAATTGGTAAATTAATTGGTAAATAAATCATCCTCCCAATTTATCGCTACAGACAAACGTGGTGAGAGTTGCCCTCATGCGCAAATGCAGTTACTTCATCATGAAGGCAATCAGGTTGACGAGGCACGATTCACCCTTGGTAAGTCCATGCCGATGGCTCTTGGACATGTTCTTCTGTCCTTGTTGCCCAGAAATGTCACCCAAGAGGACTCCCACTGATGGCACACTCCTCACCAAAGTGAGCTTGTGCAGCCTGTGGTTCCCCAGGTTGCACTCTTGGACTCTTTCACAGACGGGGGCAACACTTGCTTGTGCTCTCTCACAAGAGACCTCTGCCAATCCCACGACCTTTCAAAGGGGATATTCCAAAGAAATGTTCATCTTCCCCTGTACCCTCATTACCACTATTCTCCCTGTTACAGGATGTACTTACTTTCTCTAATCTTTCATCTCCTTACACTTGTCCTGATACAATGATCATTTCTAAAGTCAACTTTTCAGATGCAGACTGTCTAGGCAAAGGCCCTTTCCCTTGTTCTCCAAATTCTCCTCCCTTTACTCTTTGTTCATTCAGACACCTCCGATGCTGCAGCTTTGACCTTCAGGGAGTTGAAAGCTTGTCTGTCTTTCAACAATGCAATGGTCTCATTAGCCAGCTCTTTAATTATTTTTATATCTGCCTGTTTTATCTATGTACCTAAAATATTTCTCCTAAGAAATCCCTTGTAGAAAAGCAACCTCATTAGAGGTAGCTTGTACTGAGCAGATGATTGCAGAGTGAATTTTATTGTTTATGACAACTGATTCTGCTTTACTTTCCTCTTCCTACAAGAAGGAACAATTCCCCTGTGCCTGCGTGCAGCCAGGTCTCTGAGGAGCGCGGGAGGGAGACGGTGCAATGGAGCCGTAACATCCAGACTTCGGTGGAGAAGTCGGATGCAGGGAGCAGTGGTGTAAGTCCCAGGTGGGCAATGTCAGACCTGGTAGGGCTGGGGAGGTGAGGAGCAAAGCTGTCTGTACAGAGTCAGACCTCCAGGGACTGCTTTTCCTGCCTGTCCAGACCTCCTGAGGAAACTCTCTGTGTCAATATCAGTCAGAGAATGCTTCTATCACCTCTTCTTTAAACTGAAAAGGAAGAAAATATATCCTTTAAAATCAAGAATTCCTTTTCATTAGATGCACTTTGAAATCTTCCTCCTTAACTGCACTGCAAAACATCTCGAATTAGCTGTACAAGTCTTGAAGACTTGAACAGAATGACAAAAAGATAAATACCTTGTTAGGGCTTTCTGTCTTTTAACGAGCCCCACGGGGTATTTGGTGCTCAGTCCATGAAACTCAGATACTGAGAGAAGATTGAACAAAGTGCTCAAGAAATCGGAAGCAGAAGTCCAAGTACCTGGAAGCATTAATGATCCCCACTGAGGGCCATTGCTGACAAAGCCTCCCCAGGGACTCGTTAGAGCAGATAGCTGGAGGCTGTGATTGCAGGTAGGCAAAGGCAGAGTGCAGGTGCCTGCAATGCTGAGGAAACCCTGGCCTTGTCTGATGAAGCAGAAAGGCCAAGCCCTCACCCTCAGGCCCTGGGAAGGCAGATCCTGTCCCTCACTTGTGCCTCAGGGTCTTCCTGGTGGCAGTGGGATGTGAGGGGGAGCAATGCCAAGCGTAGGAAAATTTCGTGACACCTCCTGGCCTCCCAAAGAAGGGACAAGAGCCCCGAGTCTAAAAAGAATCATAGAATCATGGGGTCGTTTAGGTTGGAAAAGACCTTTAAGATCATAAAGTCCATACTGTGATACCCTAACATGGCCAAGTCTGCCACTAAACCATGTCCATAAGCACCACATCTACAGGTCTTTAAAATGCCTCCAGGGATGGTGACTCAAACACTTCCCTGGGCAGCCTGTTCCAGTGCTTGAAAGCCCTTTCAGTGCAGACATTTTTCCAAATATGCAATGTAAACCTCCCCCGGCAGAACTTGAGGCCATTTCCTGTTGTCCTATCACTTGTTACTTGGGAGAAAAGGCTGACCCCCACCTCGCTACCACCTCCTTTCAGGTGGTTGTAGAGAGAGAGAAGGTCTCCCCTCAGCCTCCTTTTCTCAAGGCTAGACAATCCGAGTTCCCTCAGCTGCTCCTCATAAGACTTGTGCTCTAGACCCCTCGCCAACTTCATTGCTCTTCTTCGGATGCCCTCCATCACCTCAAAGACTTTCTTGGAGTGAGGGGACCAAAACTGGACACAGCACTTGAGGTGGGGCCTCACCAGTGCCGAGTACAGGAGGACGATCACAGCCCCAGTCCTGCTGGCCACACTGTTCCTGATCCAGGCCAGGATGCTGTTGGCCTTCTCGGCCACCTGGGCACACTGCTGGCTCATGTTCAGCCCACAGTCGACCAACACCCCCAGGTCCTTTTCACCAGGCAGCTCCAGCCACTCTTCCCCCAGCCTGTAGAGTTTGTGGGGTTGGTGTGATCCAAGTGCAGGACCCAGCACTTGGCCTTGTTGAACCTTATCCCATTGGCCTCAGCCCATCAATCCAGCCTGTCCAGATCCCTCTGTGGAGCCTTCCTACCCTCAAGCAGATCAACACTCCCACCCAACTAGGTGTCATCTGTGAACTTCCTGAGGGTGCACTCGATCCCATCCTCCAGGTCATTGATAAAGATGTTAAAGAGAAGAGACCCCAGTACTGAGCCCTGGGGAACACCACTCGTGACCGGCCACCAACTGGATTTAACTCCATTCCCCACCACTCTTTAGGCCTGACCCTCCAGCCAGTTTTTTACCCAGCAAAGTGTATACCCGTCCAAGCCATGAGCAGCCAGTTTCTCCAGGAGAGTGCTGTGGAAAATGGTGCCAAAAGCTTTACTAAAGTCTAGGAAGAAAACATCCAGAGCCTTTCCCTTGTCCACTGAGTGGGTCACCTTGTCATAGAAGGAGATCAGGTTGGTCAAGAAAGATTTGCATTTCACAAACCCATGCGGACTGGGCCTGATCATCTGGTTGTCCTGTACGTGCTGCATGATGGCATGCAGGGTGATCTGCTCCATAACGTTCCCCTGCACTGAGGCCAGACTGACAGGCCTGGAGCTCCCTGGATCCTCCTTCATGGCCCTTCCTGTAGATAGGCACCATTTTTGCTAACCTTCAGTCACCTGGGACCTCCCTGGTTAGCCAGGACTGCTGGTAAATGATGGCAAGTGGCCTGGTGAGCACTCCTGCCCACAGGGCTGTGAGGTATGCAGAGAAAGACTTTGGGGGTGGACAACCTTTGATGAAGCCACTCTGGGAACATTGTTATCATCTTCCCTCTTTGTATCCTCAGGCAGGGGAGTAGAGGTTCAGAGAGAGGAGAATGGTCAAGGGTGGAGAAGGCAGGTACAGGGGAGGGCACCCTGGTGTGATCTCCTCCCTGTCCTGCAGCAGCTCATGGTGTAGAGGGCATGGACCTTGCATTTGTGCCATGGTGTTGGTCTTCAGGTTCCTGCAGAAGGGCACTGGGCCCCTTTGGGAGGCCCTGGGATGTCTGTGCTACCCCAGCTGCCACAGGGCACGGCTCTCCTGGAAGTCCTGTGCTGTGTTTGCCCGTAGAGTGGAGTTGTGTTTGGCACTCCAGGCACCTGGCAGACAACTAGAGGCTTTTGTTTTGTTTTTTTTAAATGAGAGCCCTGAAATAAATGTCCGCAGTGCAGGGGTGGGAATGTGCCTCAGCTTTACAGTGACTGGAGCTCTAGTGAGTAAATGAACAAAGACCTGCATCTCCTTCTGGGGCACCTTTCTGTCTGGTCAGCTGAAGAGCTCTGCATGCTCCAGGGCCATATTTGAGAAGGCAGTTGGATTAAATCATCTGTGCAGGTCCCTCCCAACTGAAATACTCTTCAATTCTCTTTGAAGGCACATTGAGGCGCCCTATAGGTAGGGGTCTGGTATCATGTAGGATGGTCACTTCCCTCTCTGGCCCTCAGCTGATGCTCAGGAAGGATGTGGGTTTTCTCAGAGCTTTTTCTATCACAGCTCTCATAAACACTTGCACACATCTTGAACCACCCTTGGCACCTCAGTCATCACCAGATGTCAGTGGGTGAGAAACTGGCTGCCCACAAAGGGCTCGGAGCAGGAGCTCCCCCTCTGGCAACTACTTTGGGCGCCCCTGAAGTGAAACAAGAGGGATCTCAGCTCTGCTGGGCCTGGGGGGTGCATGGGGAGAGCTGAATCCTGCTTCAGCCCAAGGGCTTCCAGCTTGGGATGAGCTCACAGCGTTGCCTCAGATGAGGCACTGCCCTGCAGAGGGAAAGGGACCCCTATCCCCGTCTTTCCTTTCTGTTATTGATCAAGAATAGCCACATCCAGAGGGGAATATTTCTGTGCCCCCACAGACAACGATGTTCTGGTAGGACAAACCCTGCTGCTGGAATCAGTCTCTCTCTGCTCTTCAGAGAGGGACAGTCGGCAATTACATCAGTTGACTTCAAAGCACGTTCTCCAGGGGTGACCGTGATGCCTTTCTGGGTCCTCAGGGACACCTCAAGGGAGCCCTGAGAGGGAGGAGAAAATTACGTCTTGGGCTGGTCCTCTGCTTCTGCTCTGGGTTGTGCTCCTGGCATGGAGGGAGCTCATGGCCATGGGGCAGCGCCGCACAGAGACAGCTCTGCCCAGGAGCAGCTCCTCTGCCAAGCGCAGCAGGGCTGAGGGCACTGCCTGCAGGCACCGAGGGGAGAAGCAGGGAGAGGGTGGTGGGAGGACGACTGAGCTCTCAGTGTGGGAGAAATCTTCACAGGTCTCTGCCTGGTAAGTCTCTGGCCGCAGGGCAACACAGCTGCCATTCCTGGAGGTATCTGCTAAAGCTGGCACAACCTGTGGGGTCTCTCAGTTTGACTCTCACAGTTTCTCCAAAGCAGGGACTCCCTGCTGCACTGTCCCAGGGACAGGCAGGACGGCTGCTTTCTCCCAGCGATGGCAGCAGGGAGGCTGTGCAGCCCAGGGCTGTCCTTCAGAGCAGGGTCCCTGCATTCCACGGGGCTGGAGGCAGCACAGTGTGCAGGGGGACTTTTCAAAAGGAAGGTCAGAGGTACCTACTTGAGGCTGGGATGGCCTAGGTCTACGCTTTCAGTTTTCTCCTGTTTGGCTCAGAGGGAATAGAAAGAGACACATTATTGAAGAGAAAGGGCTTGAAACTCCTAAACCATCTCAACGATGGTTTTGAGGAGCCGCAGCAACTGCCTTTTCTGCCCCTCAGCCTACAGAGAGGACCATCATCCCATTTCCAGTGTCATCAGGGTTTGTGCAACCTGGTCTTTTGGCCCTGCACACACACAGATGTCCCTGAGCAGTGCCCTGCTGCAAGAAGGTACCTGCGGAGCATGGCTGAGGACACAGCGTGTGGGACGGGGTCTGTGAACATTGGCAGGGAGGAGTCATGGGGACAGAGAAACAGCCCCTGGCAGGGACAGCCCCAGCAGCAGAGAGATGGGCAGGGAAGGAGAGGAAAATGCTCTCTGGAGCAGGAATGGGTATTTGGGTACCTCCCTGCCTTCCCCTGCACTGCAGATGCCTTCCCCAGAGCAACCCCCTGGTCTCCTCTCCAACCCAGTAGAGCCTCTGCTCCTAAGACCACAGGGACCCAGTCACATTCTCAGCAGCCCAGCCTCTGAGGAGGAGAAACTAGCCTGATTATCGTTCCCCGTCCAGCCTCCACCAGCAGTGGTGCTGGGGCATTTCTCCTGGCCATGCTGTCCTTTTTCTTATCGTTGGGCTCATTGGGATGAGAAGAACAAGAGTTGGGCTGCAGTTCTGGGACCAGCCCTGGGGGTCTTGCCATACTGATGTGTCCATGGGAGTAAATTACCGATGTGCCCTCCTCATCTGGGGGCTCCGGGCAATGCAAATGAGCCAACTCTCTCTTCAAGATATCCTACCTTTTTCCCTGGGGTGGTTGGTTTTGGGCTGCAGGCTGCGTTCCATAGCTCTCCCATGGCATCTTTGTGCTCTCTAGGAGCCCCATGGAGAAGACACGGCAGCGATAAGGTTGTGGAAACGCTGCTCATCATCTCTACAGGGCTAGTTGCAATGAGCCCTCTGTGTCCCTGGGCAGGAGAGGAGAGCTGAGATCCTCCTCGGGTACGATGAGACGGGGTGGGGGATTTGGACATCTGCACTTGGAAACTGGATTCGTCTGCTCTCAGGAGTGTCCAGTTCCTTCTCAGGGGAACGTCTGAGATGGACTGATTGTCCTCCAGCTTAAAGAAATGCTGGAGGGCATTTCTTTAAGGACAGCTGAGAACAGGGCTGATAGACAGACAGAGCTTCTCACCCTGCACTAAGGGACAGTCCCTTTCCCTCTCAAGACCCACAAGGTTTCACTTCAAGAGGAGCAGAAATGCCAAGGATTTCTGCCTTAAAAATATGTCTCAGTTGTGGTGGGGCCACTAGAGTCAGATGTCACAAGACAAAATCCCCACAGCTCTGCTCTGCAGTTGGCAGAATTGGGAGCAATAACGCTGAAAGCCTCTGGTATCACAAGTGGATTTAGTCAGAGATTTCCCCATTTACCTTTTGCTGTAGAGAAGGACTGACTTCTGTGCAGCCCACAGAGAGCCCCTTTCTCCCACTGGCATCCTCAGCCAGCACCAGTCAGAGCTCACAAAAGGGACCTGCCAAAGGGGCAAGGCAGATTGCAGGGTTTCTATGAGAAATGGAGAAGGTTTTCCTCAGAGACTTCTGTCCTTGCTTGTCACTGCCTTTTCCTCCGTGGACAGGTCCCCGTGTCCAGAAGAAGCAAATGTCCAACAGCAGCTCCATCACCCAGTTCCTCCTCCTGGCATTCGCAGACAGGCGGGAGCTGCAGCTCTTGCACTTCTGGCTCTTCCTGGGCATCTACCTGGCTGCCCTCCTGGGAAACGGCCTCATCATCACCACCGTAGCCTGTCACCGCCACCTCCACACCCCCATGTACTTCTTCCTCCTCAACCTCTCTGTTCTTGACCTGGGCTCCATCTCCACCACGGTCCCAAAATCCATGGCCAATTCCCTCTGGAAGACCAAGGCCATTTCCTACTCAGACTGTGCTACCCAGGTCTTTCTGTATCTCTTCTGGATTGGGGGAGAGTATTTTGTTCTCACAGTCATGTCCTACGACCGCTACGTTGCCATCTGCAAACCCCTGCACTACGGGACCCTCCTGGGCAGCAGAGCTTGTGTCCGCATGGCAGCAGCTGCCTGGGGCAGTGGGTTTCTCCATGCTCTCCTGCACACGGTCAATACATTTTCACTGCCCCTCTGCCAGGGCAATGCTGTGGACCAGTTCTTCTGTGAACTTCCCCAGATCCTCAAGCTCTCCTGCTCAGAGTCCTACCTCACGGAACTTGGGCTTACCATGTTTTCTGCCTTTTTTGTGCTTGGTTGTTTTGTGTTCATCGTGCTGTCCTATGTGCAGATCTTCAGGGCCGTGCTGAGGATCTCCTCTGAGCAGGGACGGCACAAAGCCTTTTCCACGTGCCTCCCTCACCTGGCCGTGGTCTCCCTGTTCCTCAGCACTGCATTGTTTGCTGGCCTCAAGCCCCGCTCCATCTCCTCCCCATCCCTGGATCTTGTGGTGACTTTTCTGTACTCGGTGGTGCTTCCAGCTGTGAACCCCCTCATCTACAGCATGAGGAACATGGACATCATGGAGGCCATTAGGAAAGTGATTCCAGGGACATTTTTCAGTAATTAAAATTTCTCATCACTCTCCAAGTATGATTTTCTGGTATCTGATTCCAGGCATGTACTTCCTTTTATTGTCAGTTCTCATGGTATAATAGAATCACAGAAAGGTTGAGCCTGGAAGGAACCTCCAGAGATCATCTGGTCCAAACCCACTGCTCAAGCAGGGCCACCAAGAGCCATAGTCCAGATGGCTTTTGAAGATCTCCAACGAGGGAGACTCCACAGTCCCTCTGGGCAAACTGTGCCAGTGCTCAGTCACCCTCACAGTGAGAAAGTGTTTCCTGATGTTCAGAGGGAACCTCCTGTGTTTCAGGACCATTTCCCCTGGTCCTGTCGCTGGCCACCACTGAAAAGAGCCTGGCTCCATCTTTTTGCACCCTCTCTTCATATGTTTATAATAAGATTCATCCTTAGCCTTCTCTTCTCCAGCATACACAGTCACGTATGTGAGATTCTCTGGTCCCTTCATCATCTTTGTGGCCCTTTGTATGTTCATGTCTTTCTTAAGAGCCCAGAACCAGACACAGTACTCCAGGTGTGACCTCACCTGTGCTGAATAAAGGGAAAGGATCACCTCAGTTTTATCTTTATTGTTATTGCTATCATTATTGTTGTTCTTCATAGAATCAGAAAATCAGAGAATGGTTTGGGTTGGAAGGGACCTTCAAAGGTCATCTAGCCCACCCCCCCTGCAATGGCCAGGGACATCTTCAACTAGATCCAGTTGCTCCGAGCCCCATCAAACCTGACCTTGAATGTTTCCAGGGCTGGAGCATCTATAACCTCCGTGGGCAACCTGGTCCAGTGTTTCACCACCCCCATCGTAAAAGAATTCTTCCTTATATCTAGTCCTACTTGTGGTTATTGCATTTCTGCACAGATGTTCAGATCTGTTGCGCTTCAACTGAAGAGTTAACCTGGTCTGTCTCACCTGGGGGCCGTATGAAGGTTTCATCTGACCCTCATATAAAAGTCTATCTAGGAGGACGTCAGAGTGGACTCTCCCGCAGCTTCTCTGATGAAATGGTATCTCCCCAGAGCACTGCCTGGAGCCTTGGCTCTTCTTCCAAAGCTGGTACAAAGAGTAGTCATGAGCTCACCCAAAGCCTCCACGGTTTCAGGAGCAAATAACTCACTGTCCTGATTTGACCTCGTAGAGCCAGAGGGTTGGCTTTAAGACTCAACCATTGGTGTCTAGTGTCATGGAGATGGTGAATGGTCACTGAGGTGCACAGAATCATAGAACGGTTTAGTTTGGAAGGGACCTTTCAGCCAGGCAGCCCCCAGCCTGTGCCATTGCCAGGGCAAGTCCCCTGCAGGGGCAGACTCTGGCACTTCTCCTCGCTGAAGTACTTGAGGTTCCTGGGAATAAGTGCTCTCCTGCTCATTTAGCCTCTCCCTGAGCACAGAGGCCTGCAAACCTTTTCAATAAAGACTCAGGCAAAGACATCAATGAGCTCCTTGACCCCACCTGTACTCCAGGTACTCCACACAGTACCCCAGGTAGGGTCTCACGAGAGAGGAGTGGAGGGGTTGAATCCCTTCCCTGGCTCTGCTGGCCATGCTGCTGGGGATGCAGCCCAGGATGCAGGGGCCTTTCTGGGCTGCGAGCGCACATTGCCAGCTCGTGTTGAGCTTCTCATCCACCAACACCACCAAGTCCTTCTCCTTAGGGTTACTCTCCATCCATTCTCTGGCCAGCCTCTATTTGTGCTTGGGATTGCCATGTCCCAGGTGCAGAACCTTGCACTTGGCCTTGCTGAACTTCATGAGGTTCGCATGGGCCCCCCTCTCAAGCCTGCCCAAGTCCCTCTGGATGGCATCCCTTCCCTCCAGCTTGTTGACTGCACCACACAGCTTGGTATCATCAGCAAACCCGCTGAGGGTGCCCTCGATCCCGCTGTCCATGTCTCCGACAAAGACATTAAACAGCACCGGTCCCAGTACTGACCCCTGAGGAATGCCACTCATCACTGGTCTCCACCTGGACATTGAGCTGTTGACAGCAATCCTTTGAGTGCAGCCATCCAGCCAGTTCCTTATCATTCAGGCAAATCTGACACCCACAAATCCATCGGCCCTTATGGGATGCAACCATGAGTGCTGAGGAAGCTGTCACATGTTATTGCAAAGCTGCTCTCCGTCACCTTTGAAAGGTCATGGAGAACAGGAGAGATGGCTGAGGACTGGAGGAAGCCAATGTCACACCAGTCTTGAAAAAGGGCAAGAAGAAGGACCTGGGAAACTACAGAGCAGTCAGCGTCACCTCCATCCCTGGAAATTCCACCTCAACATGAGGAAAAACTTCTTTACTTTGAGGGTGCCAGAGCCCTGGAACCGGCTGCCCAGAGAGGCTCCTTCTCTGGAGATACTCAAACCCCGCCTGGAGGCATTCCAGTCCAACCTGCTCTGGGTGACCTTGCTTTGGCAGGGGGGTTGGACAAGATGATCTCCCTTCTAACTCCCACCCTTCTCTGATTCTGTGATATGGGTCTGAGAAACTTCCAGGGATGGAGGCAGCACACACTGTCTGGGAAGTGGCTTCCCATGTCTGACTGTCCTCATGTTTCAAAAGTTTCTCCCCGTATTGAGCCTGACCTTCTCTTATTTTAGCTCCTTGCCACCTGTGCTCCTGCCTTGCACCACAGTGTCTTCCTGGAAACCTCACCATAGGCAGTGCAGGTCTGTTCCATCCTCCCCCCACAAGGCCCACCATTCTCCAGGGTGAACAAGCCCACCTCCCTCAGCCTCTCCTAAATGAGCAAGTTCTCCAACCCTCACCATCTCTGTGACCCATCTACCTTTGGTGGCCCTCCAACTTGCCAGTGTCTCTCTGGCATTGTGGGGCACCAAAACCCGGGCAAATATTCTGGATGTGGTGTAACAAGTCGTAAGAAGAGGCAGATCACAGAATCACAGAATCTTAGTGGTTGGAAGGGACCCTTGAGATCATCGAGTCCAACCACATTAAAAAAAAAAACAAAACCACAAACAAACAAAAAAACACAACACACAAAACCAAACAAACAACAACCCCCCCCCCCCCAAAAAAAAAAAAAAAAAAAAAGCAGCACCCACCAACTAAACCCCACACCCACAACCTCACACACAACACCCCACCACAAACCACAATCCCGGGCACTAGAGCATGCCCTGAAGAGCCACGTCTACACGTTTCTTAAATACCTCCAGGGATGGTGACTCCACCACCTCCCTGGGCAGGCTGTTCCAGTGCTTGACCACTCTTTCAGTAAAGTAATTCTTCCTAATACCTAATCTAAACCTCCCTTGCCGCAGCTTCATACCATTTCCTCTGGTCCTGTCGTTATTCCCTTGGGAGAAGAGGCCAACCCCCGCCTCTCTACAGTTTCCTTTCAGGTAGTTGTAGAGAGCAATGAGGTCTCCCCTCAGCCTCCTCTTCTCCAAACTAAACATGCCCAGTTCCCTCAGCCTCTCCTCATAGGACTTGTTCTCCAGACCCCTCACCAGCTTGGTGGCTCTCCTCTGGACACGCTCCAGCACTTCAATGTCTTTCCTGTAGTGAGGGGCCCAAAACTGAACACAGTACTCGAGGTGAGGCCTCACCAGTGCCGAGTACAGAGGCACGATGACTTCCCTGCTCCTGCTGACCACGCTATTCCTGATACAAGCCAGGATGCCATTGGCCTTCTTGGCCACCTGGGCACACTGCTGGCTCATGTTAAGCCGGCTGTCCACTAACACTCCCAGGTCCTTTTCTGCCGGGCAGCTTTCCAGCCACTCTTCCCCAAGCCTGTAGCGTTGCCTGGGGTTGTTGTGACCGAAATGCAGAACCCGGCACTTGGCCTTATTAAACCTCATCCCATTGGCCTTGGCCCATTGATCCAACCTGTCCAGGTCCCTCTGTAGAGCCTTCCGACCCTCAAGCAGATCAACACTCCCACCTAACTTGGTGTCATCCGCAAACTTACTGAGGGTGCATTCAATCCCCTTGTCTAGATCATCAATGAAGATATTGAACAAGACTGGCCCCAAAACTGAGCCCTGAGGGACACCACTGATGACCGGCCGCCAACCAGATTTTGCTCCATTAATCACAACTCGCTGGGCACGGCCATCCAGCCAGTTTTTTATCCAGCGGAGGGTACACTTGTCTATGCCATGATTCTCCAGTTTCTCCAGGAGAATGCCGTGAGGGACGGTGTCAAAGGCCTTACCAAAGTCCAGGTAGACAACATCCACAGCCTTCCCCTCATCGAGAAAGCAGGTCACATGGTCATAGAAAGAGATCAAGTTGGTCAGGCAGGACCTCCCTTTCATAAACCCATGCTGGCTGGCCCTGATCCCTTGGCTGACCTGCACTTGCCTTGAGAGCTCACTCAGGATGATCCTCTCCATGATCTTTCCCGGTACTGAGGTCAGGCTGACAGGCCTGTAGTTTCCAGGATCCTCCTTCTGGTCCTTCTTGTAGATGGGCGTCACATTGGCCACCCTCCAGTCATCTGGTACCTCTCCTGTTGACCAGGATTGTTGGTAAATAATAGAGAGAGGCTTGGTGAGCTCTCCTGCCAGCTCCCTGAGAACCTTTGGGTGAATGCCATCCGGCCCCATAGACTTATGCGTGTCCAGCTGCATAAGCAATTCATTAACTACTTCCTCCTGGACTATGGGGGGGTTGTTCTGCTCTCCATCCTTATCTTCCAGCCCAAGAAGCTGAACACCCTGGGGGTAGCTGGTCTGACTATTAAAGACAGAGGTAAAGAAGGCATTAAGTATCTCAGCCTTCTCCTCGTCCTTGGTTGCAAGGTTTCCCCCCGCATCCAGTAAGGGATGGACATTCTCTGTCACTCTCTTTTTGTTGATGTATTTATAGAAACTTTTTTTGTTGTCCCTTATATTAATGGCCAGGCTGAGTTCCAGCTGGGCTTTTGCCTTCCTAATTTTTTCTCTGTATGACCTAACACAATCTCTGTACTCCTCCTGAGTTGCCTGTCCCCTCTTCCAGAGGTGGTAAACCTTCCTTTTTTCCTTAAGTCCCATCAAGAGCTCTTTGTTCATCCAGGCCGGCCATTTTCCCCACCCTTTAATTTTGCGCCTCATGGGGACAGCCTGCTCCTGGGCCTTTAGGATTTCCCTCTTGAAGAGCGTCCAGCCTTCCTGGGCTCCTTTGTCTCTCAGGACTACCTCCCACGGGACTCTCCCAACCAGGGTTCTGAACAGGTTAAAGTCTGCCCACCAGAAGTCCAAGATGGAGGTTTTGTTAACCCCCTTCCTTACCTCACTATGAATGGAAAACTTAACCATTTCATGATCACTAAGCCCAGATGATC
This sequence comes from Numenius arquata, assembly GCF_964106895.1. Taxonomy (NCBI): domain Eukaryota; kingdom Metazoa; phylum Chordata; class Aves; order Charadriiformes; family Scolopacidae; genus Numenius; species Numenius arquata. The sequence goes on along the minus strand of NW_027414631.1, from coordinate 91,515 downwards.
ACTTCCACTCGCTGTTCTCCTGCTCATAAAGCCCAGAATGCTGTTGGCGGTCTTTGCTGATGGCTCCTGTTTTGCCTAATGCAACCCAAGGACCACCAGGGCATTTTGTACAGAGCTGCTGCCCGCCCAGGCCCTCCCTACCCAATGTCATTTCAGAGCCTTCATCCCCTTTAGGGGTAGGAATTTGAATTTGTGTTTATTGGATATCATTAGGTTCCTCTCGGCCCATCCCTCCGGCCTCTCTATGTCCTCTGGGATGGCCACCCTGCCCTCCAGTCTAGTGTCTGTTCTCCTCAATGGGGTGTCTTCTACCAATGCTTTGACAGAACGCTCTCTCATCTCCCATAACATCTTAACTTGGACACAAGAAATTCACTGAGGATGATACTGGAAGCCTTGATGACTTCCAGGTAAAAGACCACCACTGCTCTCCCCACGTCCAGCAATCCTGTCCTTTCATTACAGAAAGCAAAGAGGGTGTCCAGGCACCTGGGGTGTCCTGGGTAAATCCAGTCACGGCCTCTTTTAGACACTCAGAAATGGGATCCAAGTGGACACGCTCTGGGGAACAGCCTTTAGTTATTCAGCTCATTCGTTGGGAATGGTTGAAAGGTACATGCAATGCTTGGGTGCTGCGAGTCATCAGAGTATTCCCCCGGTCTCCATGACCTTTCAAAGATGGTGGAGAGTGGCCTCACGGTGACATCGGCCTGCTGTCTCAGCTCCCTGGGATGCCACCCCTCCTGTCCCATTGACTGGCAGGGAAAGTGCTAGTTCAAGGAACCCCTGACTTGATCCCCATCCATAGCTGGTTATTCTCTTCTAGAGTCCTGCCTTGGAGGACACAAGGGAGACCTTGCTGGGGAAGAATGAGGAGAAGGGGACACAGAGTCTTTCAGATCTATCTACACCTGCTCTTACAAATTCATCTGTGGCCACACAGTATCTTTGTTTCTCCTTTAACTGGTTCTGAAGTAGTGAACACCCATTGCGGTGCCCTTGAATGGCTCTTCAAGCATAGACTGAGTTTTAGTCTCGACTATTGATGTGCTTGGATGGGGCTGTCCTTGAAGACCAGCAGTACTGAGCTGTGCCACCGTGTCCGGGCCGATATCACAGCTCTGTCTCCAACAGTAACAGCTCCTGCTTGTCCTGTCGGTGCCTCTGGCTGAAGGCATTGTTGCACATTTGATCTAGAGAACCCCGGTTGTGGCAAGTTTATACTTGCCATAAGGAAGCCTGGTACCCAGCACCCAGGAGCCCGTGCCAGCAAAGTCTTTGCTTCACAGGAGAGACATGGCATTGACAACAGAATGGTGGAAAGAGGTGTCTTTCCCAGCTGAGTGAGGGAATCTCAGTAATTACCTCAGCGGGTATCACAGTAGGTTCCCTGGGGGCCCAGGGACACCTGGAGGGAGCCCAGAGGGAGCAGAGAAGGTTCTTCTTTGGGCTGGTCCTCTGCTGCTGAGCTTGGCCGGACTCCTGGGACAGAGGGAGCTCATGGCAAGCACGGAGCACTGCAACCTCTCTCTGCCCAGGAGCAGCTCCTCTGCCAAGCGCAGCAGGGCTGAGGGCACTGCCTGCAGGCACCGAGGGGAGAGGAGCAAGGCAGAGAGAGGTTAAAGGCAGTCTGGGGTGAGAAGATGTAGAGAGCTCACCCAGGGAAAAATATTCTGAGCCCTTGACACGGTAAGTCTCTGGCTTTAGGGCAATGCACATGAGTGTCCTGGAGGGATTTCCTAGAGCTGGCACATCCCATGGCTGGCGTGGAGGAGAAGGACGTGCTCCAGAGCAGGGCTTCTCCGCTGCACCATGAGAGGGACAGGGCATGACGGCTCCCCTCTCCCAGGGATGGCTGCAGGGGGTGAAGGTGGGTGTGCAGCCAGGGGTGCCCAGGGCTGTCCTTCCGAGCAGGGTCCCTGCACCCCAGGGCTCTGTGTGCCGGGGCAGGGACTCTGCCGCCTGCCAGGGTCAGCTCTCAGCCTGCCCGGGGAGCTCCCCATGGAGCTGTGGGGAGACGCTGTGGGTGGAAGGAGTGACCCCCGGCAGGAGTAAGGCTGGGTCCTTCTGCTGCTGAGTGGTGCTGCGTGGGTCAGAGCTACTCACAGCTCCAGGTCACCCACAGGACAGATACTGAGGATGCTTTGTAAGACTGAGATCAGGCAGCATTAATTGAACGGGAAAGAGTCTGTGCTTTGAGTTTCCTCCTCTTGATTTTCTGGGTGGGCAGAGGGAGGGAGGAATTCATTTCTACATTCTGGAGAAGGCACTGGGACCCCAGTGCTCCTTGGGAGTTGTCTGAGATGCCTCTTGGCCCCCGCACACACAGAGATGCCCCTGGGCAGCGTCCTGCTGCCAGGAGGTGTCTGCAGGGCAGGGCTGCGCCCACAGTGTGTAGGACGGGGTCTGGGAGCACTGACAAGGAGACCTGGGGATGGGAAACAGCTCCCGGCAGGGACATCTCCAGGCAGCAGAGACACGGGCTGGGAGTGTGTGGGAGCTGCTACCAGGAATGCGGTGGGAGGATGTCACCTCTTTGCCATCCCCTGCAGTGCAGACACCTTCACGGAGGAACTCCCTTGGTCTCCTCGCCCACCCAGCAGAGTCCCCACCCTAAATATTACGGGCACATGGTAATGAGTTGCCCTCCCAGAGAGGAGAAAAGCTCCAGTGTCCAACTGTGTCTCCCTGTCCTGCCTTCCTTGGCAGGAGTCCTTTGGTGTGTTCCCCTCTTCACAGAATCACAGAATCACAGAATGGTGGGGGTTGGAAGGGACCCCCCCCAGGGTCACCCAGAGCATCCACCGTTGGAATATCTCCACAGAAGGAGACTCCCCACCCTCTCTGGGTAGCTCTGCCTCCCCTCCCTGTGGGACGTGTTCTTGCTGTTGCACTCACTGCTGTGGCGGGTGAGGACTTGAGTGCGGCTCAAACACTGATGCTGCGGGTTCTGTCATGCAGAGATATCCGAGGAAAAGCATCCGAGTCCCCTGCTTTGCTTTGGGGCTCTGGCCACTGCAGCATGTGGGGTTGGCAACGTTCTGACCCTTCTTTCGTGACCTGACCAATTTTGGCTACTGGACTCCTTCCGTGGGGGATCCTGCCTGGCTGCAGGCTGCCCTCCAGAAGGCCACCGCTCTCCTATGGCATTCTGAGCAACCCCATGGAGAAAACACCTCGGTGCTAAGCCCAGGAAAATGGTGCTGGGCAGCTGTAAAGAGACCTCTGTGTCTCTGCCTCGGAGGGGAGACCCGAGACCCTCTGCTCTCAGCACTGTCCAGTTTCATTGGAAGGGAAGACCCCAGCGCCATTGTCCTCCAGCTCCAAGAGGTGCCAGCCCAAGGCAGCTGAGAACAGGGCTGATGGACAGACAGCCTGTCCTCTCTCTGCACTAAGGGACGGTCCCTTTCCCTCTCAGGACCCACAAGGTCTCACAGCGCTGCAGAAATGCCTTGGGGATTTCTGCCTTAAGAACAGGCCTCAGGTGTGGTGGGGCCACCAGAACAGAAGAAACAAATCTAAATCCCTACAGCTCTGCTCTGCAGTCGGGTGAATTGGGGGGGTGGTAATCATGAAAAGGTCTTTGCTCTCAAAAGTGGATTTGGTCTGAGATCATCCCGTGTTCCTATTTACCTGTTGTGGCAGGGTAGGACTGACTCGTCCAGAGCCCACAGCAGAGACCCCTGTCCCCTTGGGTACCCACAGCCACCACCAACCAGAGCTAATGAGCCAGAGGTTTCCTGAAAGAGACGGGACAATTTGGGGGGAGTTCTTTGAGAAATGGAGTAGGTTTTGCTCAGTCTACCCTGACATTTCACTGCTTTTTCCTCCATGAACAGGTCCCCATGTTCAGAAGAAACAAATGTCCAACAGCAGCTCCATCACCCAGTTCCTCCTCCTGGCATTCGCAGACACACGGGAGCTGCAGCTCTTGTGCTTCTGGCTCTTCCTGGGCATCTACCTGGCTGCCCTCCTGGGAAACGGCCTCATCATCACCGCCGTAGCCTGTGACCACCACCTCCACACCACCATGTACTTCTTCCTCCTCAACCTCTCTGTTCTTGACCTGGGCTTCATCTCCACCACAGTCCCCAAAGCCATGGCCAATTCCCTCTGGAACACCAGGGCCATCTCCTCCTGGGGATGTGCTGCCCAGGTATTTTTCTTTTCTTTTTTGATCTCAGCAGAACTGTATCTTCTCACTGTCATGTCCTATGACCGCTACGTTGCCATCTGCAAACCCTTGCACTACGGGACCCTCCTGGGCAGCAGAGCTTGTGTCCACATGGCAGCAGCTGCCTGGGGCGGTGGGTTTCTCCATGCTCTCCTGCACACAGTCAATACATTTTCACTGCCCCTCTGCCAGGGCAATGCTGTGGACCAGTTCTTCTGTGAACTTCCCCAGATCCTCAAGCTCTCCTGCTCAGAGTCCTACCTCTGGGAAGTTGGGGTTCTTGTCCTTGGTGTCTCTTTTGCATTTGGGTGTTTTCTTTTCATTCTTTTCTCCTATGTGCAGATCTTCAGGGCTGTGCTGAGGATCCCCTCTGAGCAGGGGCGGCACAAAGCCTTTTCCACGTGCCTCCCTCACCTGGCCGTGGTCTCCCTGTTTATCAGCACTGCCATGTTTGCCTACCTGAAGCCCCCTTCCATCTCCTCCCCATCCCTGGACCTGGTGGTGGCAATTCTGTATTCGTTGGTGCCTCCAGCTGTGAACCCCCTCATCTACAGCATGAGGAATCAGGAGCTCAAGGATGCCCTGTGGAAACCGATCTCATGGGTGTTCCTCAATACTGATAAGCTTCCCATCACTCTCTGCAAAAGATTGTCAGGCTATCCCATTTCAATCCTACAGTTCTTATAGTTATTATTATTATTCTATCTTCATTAGCATTTTCTTTTGCATTATCATCACTATCATTATAATTTTGTGGTGATCTGTGGCTATTATGTATCTTCACAAAAGCTGGGATTCCACTTGCTGCTAGTGAGGAACGAACCTCCTCTGTCTCACCTGGTGCCTGTAGTCATGGTCATCTGACACTGGGACCAAACTGACCCTCTCAGAGCATCTCTGCAATAAAATGGTATCTGCCCAGTGTGGTGCCTGAATGTTGGGTTCCTTCCCCAAAGCTGATGCGAAGAACCGACACGAGCAACTGCTGCCCAAAAGGTCTCTTTCTCTATGGATCTAGGAGAAAAGAGGTGTCTCATTGTGATGTATTTGGGACCAAGGGCTTGAAGATGAACTTGGTTTCTGGTCCGAGTGGAGACTGTGAATTAACCCTCCACTATGAGGTGAATATACCTCAGTGAATACATAAGGTACATATCCAGAGCTGTCTCACCTAGAAGGTGACATGTAGATGATGTCCTTCAGGAGGGGAGCCTGGAGCTGCCTCGAGAGTCCTGGGGATCTCCAGGGACCGTGTGTACCAGGGGTGGGCAGTGACTGGAGCCCCCAAAGTGAGAGAACACCCAAGGTGGAGTGACCCAAAGGGAATGTGTTAAACTCAGGTATCCACAGAAAATGAGGACTGTGGTGTATTTGGGAGGACACTAGAAGCATCACAGTCCCTTCAAACACCTGCCACATCCACAGACTCCCAGGGAGGGGGATTAGCAACAGTGACCTCCCACCAACTCAGGGTCCTGCAGGGAGCACAAGGAGGGGGCCAGCTCAGAGGAGAGATGGGGAGAGCTCAGAAGGGAGGTGACCTGGGCTGGAAATTTCCTCGTAGAGGAAATGCTGGTGTTCAGCTAATCCAAGATTGTGTCCTGACCGTGGGTTCCTAAAGCATGCACGTGATGGAGAGCCAGAAGTCCTTGTTGTCCTGGTGCTCCACCAAGGCCTGGGACGTGGATGAAGACTGGTGTCCCCATCTCTTAGTGCCACCATCCCTCCTGAAGGGTGGCATCGAGAGGGAGGCCGGGACCCTGTGTCGGGGCTCGTACTGAAGGAAGCAATACCCGGCAGCCAGGTGGCTCCTCAGTCCCTTTGTGGAGCATGTCTTTGAGACAGTCTCCCCTACCCCATGGGCAGACCTGTACTCCAAAAGTCACCCCTACTCCCAGCACTTTCCTTTCCAGCCCTGGCTGCTCACCGTGATCCAGGGAAGGGCTGATCTTTGAAAAAAGAACAGCTTTCTCTGCACTGGGGCAATGTCCAGACCTGCCCCAGCTCACATGTGCCCTGACCCGGCAGAGAAACAGGAAACCGAGGTCTGTTGGGCAGACCATCCCAGGGAGGTGTTTCCCCACCTCGAAAGCACCCTGCCCCATGTGGTGCTTGCACAGTGGGGTTGTGGGGCAGCATGTGGAGCAGTGGGGCTTGGCTGGCACCCCCAACTAGACCAGGTTGCCCAGGGCCTCGTCGAGCTTCACCTTGAATATCTCAAGGGAAGGGGCCTCAACCACCTCCCTGGGAAACCTGTTCCAGTGCTCCACCACCCTCATGGTAAAGAATTTTTTCCTAATATCCAATCTAAAGCTCCCCTTCTCCAACTTAAAACCATTGCCCCTCGTCCTGTCACTGCAGGCCTTTGTAAACAGACTCTCCCCAGCCTTCCCGTAGCCCCCCTCAGGTACTGGAAGGCCGCTATGAGGTCTCCCCGGAGCCTCCTTTTCTCCAAGCTAAACAACCCCAGCTCCCTCTGTCTTCATAGGAGAGGTGCTCCAGCCCCCTGATCATTTTGGTGGCCCTCCTCTGGACCCGCTCCATCAGGTCCATGTCCTTTCTATATTGAGGGCTCCAGACCTGCACACAGTACTCCAGGTGAGGTCTCACCAGAGCAAAGTGGCAGAATCACCTCTCTGAGGTGATTATGTTATGTTCTGGTCTATTGTGTTGTTCTGTGGCCCAGGTTGGGATGGAGATCACACCAAGTACCAAGTGGCCTGAAGGGGAGGGTGGTTGCACCACCACAGGCACTCAGAGATGGCAAGTGGTGGACACCATTCCTTCTCCAACCACTTCCCAGGCCTAGTGGATCACCAGCACAGCAAGGACTCTGCACCGTGAGCATGCTGTAGGGTACCCACACTCTGGGTATTATCTTGAAGTAGCTGAACACGGGCATTTTTCTCTCCAAGGCATTTTCCAGCCCTGGGCAGCTCCTGTCTGATCTCTCCCCATCCCTCCTCTGGTCTGGCCTGGTGCTCCTGGCCCCTTCCCTGTGCTCCTCACAGCACTCCAAGCTGGCAGTGGTGCTCTACAGAGCAAGTGGGCTGTAGGACCGTGGAGTGACTCCACACTGGCTGTGCTGGTCAGCAAGGGAAGCAGATGCAGCTGGACGGCAGCACTGCCACTGAGCTCCTTCCCATGGGTCTACAGCTGTGGAATGGGCTGAGAGCATTTGTCATGACTCAGGATGTTTTCCCATGTGCACATTGAACCATCCATGGACTTTGACTGAAGGAGACATGAATCACCCCACGGCCTCCACAGGGATGGCAGAGCCCTTGTTTGCTTGTGCATACTTAAATGTAGTGCTTTGCCTTTGGGAGACTCCAGCTTGGATGGTCCCTTCTTTTGGGAAGCCCAACCCCTGGCACATGGTGTCCCTCTAGATGCCCTCTGCTCTCTCGGGGTCCCCAGTTTCCCCCCCAGAAAGACAGGCAGCTACCTTTCAGCTCTGCTGCAATGCAGGACAGGCCTAGGCAGGCCCTTCAGCGTCCATTCACCATCTCCAGTGGCACTGGGCACCCACAAGTGAGAGCTGAGTCCAGGCCTCCCTCCTCGACACATCTCCCAGTGCCCTCTACTCATGAGCCCACTGAGACCCGAGCTCAGCAACAGCCAGTGCGAGTGCAGTTTCTGGAGCCTGGTCCTGACTTCAGCAGGAAGAAGAGCCCAGAGTTCCAGGCCTGCCCTTGGGAGAGCTGCCCTTTTATTACAGAGATGCTCCTCGGGAAGGCAGCTCTGACACTGTGATGACACATTTACCAAAAGCCTCTGTATTATTCAGCACAGTAGGATCATGCTTCTGCAGATGGAGTGAATAGCAACAGTCCAGAGTGAACATGGTCATCACAGGTGAAAAACAAATGAAGCACAAACACACCCTGAGAAAAGCTAAGAACAGCCTGTGAGGAGAGATGGGCAGCTCTACTGCTGCTGAAGGTGAACCCATGGAATCTGTTTCTTCAATGCTTCTTTGAGCTCCTGGTTCCTCATGCTGTAGATGAGGGGGTTCACAGCTGGAGGCATCACAGAGTATAGCACTGCCACCACCAGGTCCAGAAAAGGTGAAGAGAGGGAGGGAGGCTTCAGGTTTCCCAGAGGATGAGCAGGGGGGATAAAGGCTGTGCTCCAGGGAATATCAACTCAGATCCTATTCCTGTTTTTTATAAGAGAAGGTGACTGGATTTACCCAGGGCAGACTGCACCTGGACAGCCTCGTTGCTTTCTGTAGTAAAAGCTCAGGATTGCTGGACAGAGGGTAGAGCGGTATCTTTTACCTGGAAACCAGAAAAGCATTCAGCATCATCCCCATCCTGTGTCTAAATTCAGATATTATCATCTGAAATAGTGGAGAAATAGGTGGGTAAAAAACCAGCTGGACTTCTGGACTCAGAAAGACATGGTCTACATGTGGTGCCCTTCCTGGGGGCATCTAGCCAGTAGGGTCCTTCCGGGGTCTATACCATAACCTTCCCTGTGTTTCATGTTTGTAATGACCTGGAGGAGATAAGGGTGTGTTTGTTCATAACATTTGTAGATGAGACCATATTGAGGAGAGCAGACACTACACTGAAGGCGGGGCTGCCATCCCCAACTTTCCTTTGACAGGCCAGTGGGATGGGCCATAAGTTAAAGTCTTGTCCATGGGGAGGACTAAGCCCCTGCGATGGTGGAGGCCATGGACTTCCTGCGTGGGAAGCAGCTCTCTGGGAAAGGCTCTGGTGGCTATTGGGTTTCATTAGGCAAAACACGAGCCATCAGGAAAGGTGGCCAACTGCATCGTAGCCTGTGTGAGCAGGAGCACAGCCAGTGGAAGGGATCATCCCCCTCTTCTCTGAATTTCTAAAACCACATGCAGATTACTTCCCTATTTTTTTTGTCCCCCACAATGCCAGGGAGAACTTGGTGTCGGTTCAGGTATCAAACTTTTGCCCATCCTGCCTGGAGAGCCAGGAGAGTTGTGTCATCCAACACCCAGAGTCAGAAGGAAGATGGGTGCAGTGTGAATTGTGATGGCTTGGACTCAAATGAAAACTCAAATCCTGAGCTGTCAGGACCACATTGGCTGCACTTAGACATAAGTTACCTGACACGACTCCGAGTTCAGACCGAGTTGTGGAGTTTCTCACAGCCCTCACAGAGGAGGGCAGGGTGCTGGGGAGAGGGGAGCATGTATTGATTTCCCAAATGCCAAGACAGTGCCCAAACCATTTCTCTTGGCCTCTGGCATCTCATTTCTTGAGATGTGAGAAATGCTGGGGCTTCTTCTCTTTGGGCAGAGAAGAACCTAATGAGGTTCAACAAGGGCAAATGTAGGGTCCTGCACCTGGGGAGGAAGAACCCCAGGCACTAATAAAGGTTAGGGGTGGATCTTCTGGAAAGCACTGCTGAGGAGAAGGATCTGGGAGTCCTGGTGGATAGCAAACTTTCCATGAGCCAGCAATGTGCCCTTGTTGCCAAGAGGGCCAATGGAATCCTGGGCTGCATAGGGAAGAGAGTGGCCAGTAGGTGGAGGAAGGTCATTCTCCCCCTCTACTCTGCACTGGTGAGGCCACAACTGGAATACTGTGCCCAGTTCTGGGCTCCCCAGTTCAAGAGAGACAGGGAACTACTGGAGAGAGTCCAACGTAGGGCAACTAAAATGATTAAGGGATTGGAGCACCTCCCTTACGAGGAAAGGCTGAGAGAGCTGAGGCTCTTTAGCCTGGAGAAGAGAAGGCTGAGGGGAGACCTTATCTATGTTTACAAGTACCTAAAGGGTGGGTTGAAGGATGACGAATCTGGACCCTTTTCAGTCGTTTCCAGCGATAGGACGAGGGGCAACGGGCACAAGCTGGAACATGGGAAGTTCCATTCAAATATGAGGAAAAACTTCTTTACGGTGAGGGTGACAGAGCCCTGGAACAGGCTGCCCAAGGAGGTTGTCGCGTCCCCTTCTCTGGAGATTTTCAAGACCCACCTTGATGCAGTCCTGAGTAACTCTAGGCAATCCTGCTTTAGCAGGGCAGTTGGACTAGATGATCTCTAGAAGGTCCCTTCCAACTCTGACAATTCCGTGATTCCGTGATTCAGTCAGTAATGCTTCAATAATCCTTCAGGTGCTTGTGTGATTTCCCTAAGAATATCAGTTTCTAAAAAAAAAAGAAAGAAAAACAAACAAACAAAAACCCCACCAACATTAACCTGCCTTAATCTCAATTTAGTGGTTCTCATCTGTGACTGCCACTCTGGGCAACGCCATTTACATCAGTATCTGCAATGTAAGCCATGATACTCCATTCTCAAGGACAAATCTAAAGCCGTTCAGATGAAGGGTGGTCCTTAAAAAGTCACTGTTTCTGTCCCCAGGTGGCATGGATACTGCTGATTCCCCACTCCAGAGCAGCAGAGGCTGGATCCCCTTCTCAGGACAGACTTCTGGCCAGGAAACCACAACCACAGAGGTATCTCACCTGGTTCTTACGGACGCTTTGCTCAGCAGCCGTTTTGGAGTATTTAGTTCTTTGTCAACTCTTTCCACACATCGGAATGCCAGAAAAACAAACATTCCACAAAAGTTTCTTATAATGTCCTTATTGTAGAAAAGTTCATCTAATCTGGAGGCAGCCACGAATATTTTCATGAGCACCAAGAAGATCTAAGAAGCTCAAGGCCTCCTCTCAAGTGCAGCAAATTCTTGCAACCACAATTTGAGCCTGAAAGTGGGAAGGAATTTGTCTCTTGGTGGAGGAGGAATAAATGTGTTGTGAGAGTACGTCAGGGCTGAAGGCCCTTGCGCAAATCAGGGATGATGGAGACCTTTCCATCTTGTGCACCTGCCTCAGCCTAAGAAATGGGGAATGCCTGCTGCTGGGGGTGTCTGTGCTCAGTCGTGCCCCATGAGCTGACCTTGCTCTCTTTTGCAAGAAAGAAGAAAATAGGAGGACTCAGTTTGCAACAGCTCAGTCAGCCAGTGGGAAACAAAGAAGCAATTACATTGAGGGGAGGAGGGTTGCAGGGGGGTCGGATTAGCAGAAGAAAAGAAGGAGGAAATAATGATTTCTGTGTTAAAAAATTGGGTAGCCAAGACCCAGCTCGTGTACTTTTCTTCTGAAGAAGGATCTACTTTTCCTTTTTTCTTTTTTCAGCAGGGCTGACCCTATCAGAGTGGCTTTCACAACTCTCCTCTGCTAGAAAGCCCAGAGAACACGAGGGATGCGATACATCTATTTGGATTTAGACATGTCCAGTAGAAGGGCTTGATTCAGCTGCCCACTTCTCACTGCCAATAGGGAGATTCCCTGAGGAATCCCAGGCACGCAGGAATCCACCCCTCAGCGTGGCTGGGAAACGGAAGAGGAAGCAGCATGTTTAGAGTAAGTTGTCTCCCACCCCTGGGCAGGTGGGGCATTTCACAGCTCCCAGGTGAATGGGCGGGATCACAAATGTGTTTGCTTGAAAGAAGGAAAAAGGCCAGGGAATATTTTTCCACTCTTCAACACCAGACCTATATTTCTTTAAGACACAAATTCCCTTCTCCCACTTCTCACTCCACAAACGATCCACAGATTCTGCACTTGTAGAGATATACCTGGTACACAAGATGTGCACTTACAAGTTGTCTATGCTTGATCAACAGAGATCCACAACCTGTTTGTGCCTGGTGGATCTCATCTCATACGAGCTCTCAACGCGGGCCACAGTTTTCCTGAGAGCATTTCCTAGAGCCGCCTTGACCTCCCTGTTCCGCAGGCTGTAGAGGAGTGGATTGACCATGGGCGTGAGGATGGTGTAGAAAAAGGAGAGCACTTTATTGAGCTGCCTCAGTGGGGCTGTCCTGGGTACCATATAGACAATGATGAGGGTGCCGTAGAAAACAGTGACCACAATGAGGTGAGAGGAGCAGGTGGAGAAGGCCTTCTGCCTCCCCATGGTGGTTGGGGTCCTCAGGATGGCAGCGATGATGCAGAGATAGGACACCAATGTGAGTACAAATGGGAAGACTACATCCAGAAAGCAGATTGCAAAAGTAACCAGTCTAAGCACCGTGGTGTCACTGCAGGCAAGCTCTAACAGTGGGGCAAAATCACAGAAGAAGTGATCGATTGCATTGGGACCACAGAACCGTAACTTGGAAAATTGTCCCGTGACTATGGTAGACATTAGTAATCCTGCCAGCCAGGATCCAGCTGCCAGCTGGAGACAGAGCTTCCAGTTCATGAGGCTTGCATAGAGCAGGGGGCGACATACGGCCAAGTACCGATCATAGGACATGGTGGCCAGCAGATAGCACTCGGCACCTGCAAAACAGCCAAAGAAAAAGAACTGTGTCATGCAGCCCTGAGCAGAAATGGTTCTGTCCCTGGTTTGGAAGCTGGCCAGCAGCCTGGGCAGGATAGTGGCAGTGTAGCAGATTTCTGCACTGGAGAAATTCCCCAGGAAGAAGTACATGGGAGTGTGAAGACGTCGATCTGCCACCACCAGCACAACAATGAGGAGGTTGCCAAACACGGTCAGCATGTAGATCGTGAGAGAGAGCAGGAAGAGAGGCACCTGCAGCTCGGGGACATTACTCAGTCCCAGCAGGAGGAACTCCACTGGCGATGTCTGGTTGTCCCATTCCTCTTTCTCTGTGAAGTGCTGTAGGACCTTCTTTTCCCCTCGTGGCAGGAAGGGAACCTGAGGAAGGGCATGCATTTCTGGTTTTTTTTTGAAAAGGAATTGGGAAGAAGTCACTGCTGGAGACAAGATGGAGGTTTTCCCCCATTCAACTGGATTCAGACTTAGTCTAGGGGCACTATTTGTTGGGAAAGGGCAGGAACAGGTTCTCCGAGAGGGCCAATCTGCTCTTCTTAGAAGAACCTCCTCTGATGAGAGAGATGAGTTGCCGCATTGAGGTGCCTGTTTCTGTGGAATGAAAGAGAATGTTCATTTGCTCACATTAGATTATGAGGCATGAAGTTATTCCCAGTAGTACCCGGCATAGACATTGGCCATGTCCTGCTTTCAAGCAACACAAAGATGGGCCAGAGAGAAAAACTTGATTGTGCAAAAAAGCCTTTAGGGGAACGCATCGTGCCACAGACGGTTTCTTCCCACTGAGGAAGAACAGACACTGAACAGGATTAGGATTAGTGGTCTCAACTCCCTGAAACATTTGCTTTCTGATGAGACAATTCTGTCCCTGGACAGTCCATCTCTTTCCACTGAGCAAGAGTGGCCAGGAGTTACTAGCTTGGTCATTGAAGGCACTGCAAAGGGTCTGTTAGACAGGAGACTTACAAGCAGATGTGAACTTGGGAGAGGAGGATGGAGAAAACTGAATTCCAGAGAAGAGGGACCTGAGCTGCCTAAGCTTAATGAGGAAAAAGTGATGTTGCTCAAGGAGGAGGGGAAAAGGACAGGGGTGATGATCATTTGCTGGCCATCTTTTCCTCCTCGCCGTCAATTTCTGTCTGTATTTGGGCTGCCTCCCTGCAGCAGCACAACTCCTGGCCCTCAGCATCGCCACCTGAGTTCTCAGGGCTCCCTGTTCAGCGTTGCAGTGGAGACACCAGAGTGTCCCGAGGGTGAGTGGGGGCTGAGGCAGGGCAGGATCATAATCAAGCAGAGGTTGCCAGTAAATGCCTGATACGTGCCCCATTGCCTGCCCACAGCACGTCTGTGGCTGAAAGAGAATGCACTTAGCCCACACCTCCTCTTCTGGCTTTCATAACATTCGGGTCAGTCAAAACACTGTCCCTGATGATTCCCTGCCTCAAACTTTACACGTTTTGCAGTGAGTTGGAGATGGCCAAGGCAGGCACCCGGGTAGCCCAGAGAGTTCCTGGGATGGAGGAACCCCACCTACTCTGGGATGCATTGTTCCTGAGGGTGCTTCCATGGGGAGGGTGCCCCAGATTCACCGCTCTCAGGAGATCACGTCCCATGCGGATGGCTGAGAGACAGCTGTGAGACGGCTGAGGGACCGAGATCGATCCCTAAGACACAAGCAAGATGGAGAAAGAAACAGAGAGACTGAGCTGAGAAAATAAGGGACACGTATTGGCACACCATTGCCCCCATACACTCTGCCCCAACCTTTTCATGTCCATGCAGGTGTCTGATGCCCCACAGCTCTGACTGCACTGACGGTCGCGCTGCCTGTATCTCTGTTCAGCAGTGCCAAGGACACACAGAGGGTATCTGGAGGAAAGAGTGAGCTGGAATGAGGACAGGACTGTACCAAGACACATGGTCTCACTTCCTAGTTGTCACTGAGCAGAGAGCCACTGGCACATTAACCACACCTGCCTCAGCAAATCCAGGACCTACCTGTAATCCCCAGCATGATGACGACCTTCCCTCTGAGGGTAACGGAGGATGAAAGGCAAGGTCTGGGTGCTCTCTTCTGCCTCTTCCCCGTTCCATCCTCCCTCTTTCAATTCTGCCTGCAGATGCTGACCCAGGACTCAGCCATTGCTCTGTCCTTGCACTCTTCTGTCAGCATCTCCTTCGGTGAGTCTTCACCAGCACCGAATATCCCCAGCTCTGCAGTGCCTCCCGGGTTTATAGAAGAGCCTCCTGAAGGTTCCTGCTGCAGCTCCACTCTCTGTGTCACAGAAACTGAGCGTTGTGCAAGTGAATCCCTGTGGGGATGAAAGCCCTGAGCTGCCCTCTCTTGGACCTCTATGCTCCTAGGAAGAGGGGAAATGAGCTAGGGCAATGAGCCTTCAAACTCATGGAGCAGAACTACAATGAGATATGCGTCACAGCTTCTCCCTGACTCCATGAACGGTCGGTCGGTGGGAAGGAAGGAGTTATTTCCTCCAAGCTGAGGAGAATGGCAATGTGGGGCGGGATGAATCACCCTCGGGGGTGCCAGGCTCTGCTACTGAGGAGAGGAGAAACCCAAACCTTTCCCAGAGGCAAATTTGCCCCCAAACTCTCTGGGGGCTAAAGGGAGCTCAGCTGCTGATCTAGACTGCCAGTTAGGATCCCACCCTCCAAAAGGAAAGGTTCACAGGGTTCTCCTTGGCTCCAGCTTTAGGTCAAGGGGAGCAAGAGGGCATAGAATCATAGAACAGTTTGGGCTGGAAAAGAACTTAAAGATCATCGAGTTCCACCCCGCCTGCCATGGGCAGGGACACCTCCCTCTACACCAGGTTGCTCCATCCATCCTGGCCTTGAACCCCTCCAGGGATGGGGCAGCCACAGCTTCTCTGGGAAACCTGGGCCAGGGTCTCACCACCCTCTAAGTATTTCTTCATGATACCGCTCAGCTCTGTTGACTTGCTCCTCATGACAAGTAGACTCCTGTCTCTCAACTGAATACAAAGGGAGAGAGGGACCCTGGGACACCATTTAGGATAAGCCACGGCACAGAGCATTGTCTCCAGTGACGTCAGACGTGGTGGTCAGGGCTGTGTCCAGTGGCGTCTTAAAAACCTCAAAGGAGGCATTCCATAGCCTTCCTGGGCAACTTGATCCAATGTCTGTCTGTCCTCACAGTGTATGTTCTTCCTGTTCCAGGTCAGAATCTCCCCTGTTTCAGGTTATGACCATGCCTTTTTTCTTCCTGCCATGCATCTCTGTAAGGAGCCTGGCTCTGTCTTTTGGGTAACCTCTTCTTCGGTTCTGGAAGGCTGGTGGCAGATTCTCTTTCAGCTGCCTCTTCACCAAGCTAAACAAGAGTCACTTGCCTTAGCTTATCCTCACAGCCCAGGTGCTCAGTCCTCCTGTGTCGCGACGGAGGGAAGACAGGGCCACTCAATATGAGTGATCAGCAAGCTTCGTTTATTGATTCACACAGTTGCCTTTTATGTCCTAACATAATTAGCTCATACATATTACAAAAGTTAAGCTCATGATTGGTTAGTTCTTAGAAAGATCAACTCCGCCCTTGGTTCCTTCTTTACAGTTACTTTCATCCTCTTTTCCCATGCCTGAGCAGCTGCAATCTCCCTGTTATCATACAACAATTATAGTCAAGGACAAGGTGTCCTTGCCAGCCCAGTAGTTACGGGGGCTGAATCCGATGTTTCTCAAGCTTTTGCTCGGCCAGCTGGATCATGTCTACGTGACCCTTCTCAGCTAGCCATTCTCCCACACTCCTGACCATCTTAGTGGTTTCTGCTGAGTTCATGAAAGCTTATAAGTGTCTTTCTTGTACGGGGTGGTGGGGTGCTGCCTACGCTTTTGCAGATGTGCTCAGTTGAGTGCTGATCTGGTGAGTCTGCCTATTGCTACTCTCCTGTTGATACAACCCCAAGTGCTGCCAGCCTTCCGTGCCCTCAGGACTCACTGATGAATAAGTCTGACCTCCTGTGCACCAAGGTCTCCGGATACTTTTTAGAAGAGTCGCTACCCAGTCAGTCAGTCTCCTCTATCGTCATTATAAAGGGTTAGTCTGTCCCATCTTTCCTTCTGTCAGGATGGATCAGGACACTGCTTTTTGACCTGTTGCTCCAGTGCCAAAGGAATTGGCTTTGCTGTCTGGCTCCCTCGAAAGGGCAGTCTGCCCGTTGAACAAATTGACTGCATCCCTCTGGTTTTGTGTCATCCAGAAACTTGACAAGGTCCATCCCGTATACTTCTTCGGTCACTGATAAAGCTCCTAAACAGAACAGAGCTCAGAGCAGACCCCCAAAGAGTTCTGTTTGTAGGTGGACGTTGGGTAGAGTGCGGACAATTCCCCATTACCCTTTGGGACCACTAACCCAGCCAGTCTTGTATGCCATCTAGGCCATAATGTCCCAGGTTGGATAAAGGGACTTCTGAGGGACAGTCATGGAGACTCTTTCTCCAGGCCTTCAGACTGAGGTGACAATGGCTACTCAGGGGGACAAAAGTTGTTTGCCTTCTTCCCAGTCTTCAGCAAAATGGCTGATCCGTTTTATCTCCAATCAGGGCTACTTCTCTGCTTAGCTTCCTAGAGTCCGTTCAACTCCTCTTGAAGTTTGGGAGATGTCAGAGGCCTGAGGGAACTAATAAACCTGGCCCTGATTGGCCTCAGTTGAGGCCTCCATCCACAGTCATGGGCCCAGGGGCTCTAGGCCTTCATTGCCTACCCTACTCTCTGCTGTAGGAGTACTGGTCTCCAGACCATGCCCATGCTCTTGTCTGACCATGGAGACCATTTTATCTGGACATCAACGGCAGAATGACTCCCTGGCTTGATCTTGGCACTGCCTTATCCCCCTGGGCCTGCTTGTGATGGCTGGACCTGAACCTCATCCTGATGAATGGATTGACTTCCCGGCTTGACTGCAGGCCACCATCCCCAGGCCTGTCCTGCTTGCCTTGCTCAGATACTGTGGGGCTGGGGCCTGCCTGGAGAGGCACCAGTGCAGCCAGCCATGGTGTCTCCCTCGGCTCCCAGCTCGTCTTCCTGTCGGAAGCAGCTGCTCCCTGACAAGGGGAGGCTCTCTTCCATCTAAGCATTACATCTGTATTACAATACCTGCTCCTGACCCCATCCTCGAGCCTCATTTCTGATTCAGCAGGAAGAAAATACCCCCAAAGGTTTTCAGGAAGTATAACTCATCTCACTTAATATGGACAGCTGAAATCACTCCAGAATCATCTGTTTCTATCCACGGACAATTTTTCTTCCTCCAGATGATCACATGGTCGCCTTGGCCAATGGAAAAAGATTAGAAAGAGGGTGACTTATCAGAGGTGCTCTGCACAGATGAATCCAAAACCAATAGACTACATTAAAGTAAAAATCTCAGGTCTGAACTGAAACTGTATTAAGATCTAAGCTCACATATAATCTCTAAATTGGGCACCTAATCTGAATCCCTTTGCTGCGGTCAGTGGAGAGAGACATGCTAAGCACTGAGCATATCGTCACACACCTTAGGACATGGTGAATCACAAAAGAAAAAGCAGAAGGAACCAAGAGGCTCGAAGATGGTGATCTGGGAGGTGTTCATCCCAGATAGTTGTAAATGTTTCCACAAAAGCCATTTGCAATGAGTCAATCTCATAAATCAAAAGAAGGAGGTACTTTCAAGGTAAAATAAGCCTGAGCCGACTGAGACTGGCTTTGTCTTCCCTTCGCTGGCAACCCACAAAACATGTACTAGCCTCTTGGCTGTGCAAGAGAAACAGTGGGTTTGAAGGGGATCAGAATAGTTCTTTGTTCATTTAATGAAGTTCTCAAAGTGAACTTGGGTGCTTCTTTTCTTCATGTGCATTTTAAACTCAGTCATTAAAAAAATAATGGAATCCATTATTTATTCATCTCAAATGTCAGGGAGATGGATGACTGGTTAGGGAATTCTCATCCACAGAAGGAAGTGTGGCATTTACTGTCCACATGCATTACAGGGAGGAGACACCGGTCCTCAGGCCATGCTGTTCATAGTGCATAACTCCTACGTCTCCTGATCTCATCAGGCCTAAGAGGATCCCCTCACTACAAGAAAGACATTAAGGTGCTGGAGCATGTCCAGGGAAGGGCAATGGAGCTGGTGAGGGGTCTGGAGCACAAGTCTTGTGAGGAGCGACTAAGGGAAATGGGGGTGTTCAGCCTGGAGAAAAGGGGCCTGAGGGGAGACCTTCTCGCTCTCTACAACTCCCCGAAAGGAGGGTGTAGCCGGGGGCGGTCGGTCTCTTCTCCCAAGTAACAAGCCGTAGGACAAGAGGAAATGGCCTCAAGTTGCGCCAGGGGAGGTTTAGATTGGATATGAGGAAAAAGGTTTACACTGAAAAGGTTATCAAGCACTGGAACAGGCTGCCCAGGGAAGTGGTGGAACTGTCACCCCTGGAGGTATTGCAGAGTTTGGTCGATGTAGTGCTTATCCATATGGTTTAGTGGTGGTTTTCATCAGCGTTAAGTTGATGGTTGGACTCGGTGATCTGAAAGGCCCCTTCCAACCTCAGCGATTCTATGATTCTAAGGGAAGGGTGGTTTGGGCACGCTCATGGGATTTGGGAAGCTGGAGCGTGCTCTCTCCTCCCTGTCTCCTTGACACCTAAAAAGAAAGCCCACTTCTCTGGAAAAAAAGCTTAGTTGTTCCCGGGAATCTCAGGAGGCATGACATATCGATTCTTGGGTTCAAGGAGCTGGTCAACTGCCTTGTCTCATTTTCCACCATGATGGCTTCAATGCCCTGTTCATTTGTAGACTCTCTGCATGGATGCTGACATGGAGTGAGTAAACTACTGTGAAAGGACTAACCCAGTAGGCTGGTTTTTGTGGAGGGTATAAGGACAGCAAGAGAGAAGAACTTGGCCTTGGGCAAAAGAATAAGGAAGCAAAGGAGGTGATCAGGGCTGTTTGGTGGCACCTGTGAAGCAGCCCCGCACCTGATCGCTTGATGTGAATTACTTCTGGGGTCAGGGAGAAGCTGAGAGCTCTCCCTGATTTGGAAACATGAAGGGGAAAGAACAACATCATTGAGGCTGGAAGGGACCTTGGGAGGTATCTTGCTCAGAGCAGGGTTAGACCTGAATACTCAGGGCTTTATTCAAACGTGTCTTGATCCCTTTCCAGGATAGAGCCGGTGCACACTCCCCGGGAAAAAGCTTCCAGTGCTTGACTATCCTCATCCTGGAAAAGCTTCTCCCTGTACCTAGCCCAACTCTCTTGTTTCAGCCCATTGCTTCTTGTCCTTATGTCTTCTACCACAGACGAGAGCCTGACTCAGTCTTCTTGGGAGCTGTGCAATGGTGCTACATGTTCTCCACAAGATCTTCTCCTCAGGCTGAATAGGTCCATCTCTCTCAGCCTCTTCTCACAGTACAAGTTCTCCCACCCAACTCACCTTTGTGGCCCTCCACTGGAGCTGGCTCCAGTTTGTCAAGGTCTCTCTGGCACTAAAAATCCTGGAAAATATTCTGGATATAGTGTAAAAATTGCTGAGCAGACTGGCTTTGTTCTGGCCTATACAGCCCAGGATGCTGTTGGCCACCTTTCCTGGCTGCTCATCTTTTACCTGCTGTGACCCAAGGACCACTAAAGCTTTCCCTGCAGAGCTGCGGCCCACCTGGGCAGTCCCTGGCCTATGTCGTTGCATGGGCTTAGTCTACCTCAAGGGCAAGAGTTACTGGCTATCAAGAGGTTCCTCTTGGCCCACTACTCCAGCTTGTCTTGGTCCCTTGGGATGGCCATCCTGGCCTCCAGTGTAGTGTCTGCTTTCCTCAATGCGGTGTCTTCTGCAAATGTCATGAACGCACTCTCTCATCCCTCTTGGGACATTAGAAACACATTATACAGTGCGGGTTGTGGTACAGTCCCCTGCCGGGCCCCACGAGCTGCAGGCCTCCAGGCAGAGCGGATGAGAATGGCCTCACTGAGACAACGTCCCAACGTCCTGCTCGCTCCTTGCCCTGGGATAACGCTACTCCTGTCCCAGAGACTGGTAAGGACTGCGTTAGTTCAAGTGACCCCTGACTTGGTCCACTGCTGCTTCGTCTCCTCCGGAGTCCTGCCTCGAGTCACAGAGGCCTGGGAGACCTTGCTATGAAAGAGGCAGGAGATGAGGACGTAGAGAATCTCCAATCCAATCTACACATCCTCTTACTAAACTCAGTAGGTAAATTACAGGCCACGTGGTATCTTTGTTTCTTCTTTGTTCCTGAAGTAGTAAACACTCATGATGGTGCCCTTGAATTGCCTTTCAAGTTTAGACGGAGGTTTGATCTGGACTGTTGCTGTGATTCTGTCCTTGAACACCAGCTGTACTGAGCTCTGCCACCACGCCTGGCAGTTTATTCCATCAGTGTCACAGCTCTGTCTCCAACATTAACGGCTCCAGCTCATCCTGTCTGTGCCCCGGTGGAGGGTGTTGCCGCACAATTTGGGTGAAGCAACACAGCTGTAGAACTTGGCGAGTGCATATTTGCCATAAGTGAAACCAAGTGTGTGCAAAGGCTTTGCTTCAGAGCAGAGACATGGCTTGGACAAAAGAGAGCTGCGTGTCTGTCCAGCCCCAGGTCCAAAGGCCCAGGATGAAATGCCCAGATTCACTCAATGGAACACATCCTCCCAGCTTGGAGAAATCAGATCATTCCCTCTCTCCTTCCTGATGTCCTCCCTAGATATGGGACCAAAAAAAAACCAACCAGTGATTCTTGTGCCCAACTATTTCTGATAGGAATAATGACACTGCAGGAAGGAAGTGTCCCTGCCCAGCTGAGGGAGGGAACATCAGGGATTGCTTCAGCCTCTTTCACAGCAGGTTCCCCTGGAGCCCCAGGGACAGCTGGAGGGAGCCCAGAGGGAGCAGAAAAGGTTCTTCTTTGGGCTGTTCCTCTGCTGCTGAGCTGTTCTGGGCTCCTGGGATGGAGGGAGCTCGTGGCCATGGGGCAGCGCTGCAGAGAGACAGCTCTGCCCGGGAACAGCTCCTCTGCCAAGCGCAGCAGGGCTGAGGGCACTGCCTGCAGGCACCGAGGGGAGAGGAGTGAGGCAGAGGCAGAATAAAGGCAATCGGTATTGGGAAGACTTTGAGCTGAGACCTCACTGGGAGACAGACCTTCACAGCCCTTTACATGGTAAGCCTCTGGATACAGGGCGCTGTAGCTTGTGCTCCTGGAAGAATCTCCAAAAGCTGGCACATCCCACAGCCTGTGGGATCTTTCAGGAGGACTCTGTTAATTTCTCTCTTGTAGAGGAGGAGGACGTGCTCCAGAGCAGGGCTTCCCTGGTGCATCATCAGAGGGACAGGGCACGATACTGCCTTCTGCTGGGGATGGTTGTGGAGGTGTGCAGCCAGGGGTGCCCAGGGCTGTCCTTCCGCGCAGGGTCCCTGCACCCCAGGGCTCTGTGTGCCGGGGCAGGGACTCTGCCGCCTGCCAGGGTCAGCTCTCAGCCACCCGGGGAGCTCCCCATGGCACTGCAGAGAGAAGCTGTGGATGGAAAGCGTGACCCCCATCAGGGCAAGGTCACTCTGCCTTCAAGAGGGTTCTCCATGGGTCAGGGCTGCTCACAGCTCCACATTACCACCAGAACCTTTTCACAGGGGACTTTTCAAGGAGCATATCAAGGCAGGGGCTACCTTATGTAAAGGTGTTCTCAGATTCCTGCTGTGGTGGTGGTGGTGAACGGTGGTGGTTCCTTCAGTTTTGGACAAATCTCTAAGATTCCTCCAGCATTACAGTGAGTTATCAATAAGTTCCCAAGGAACCTGATAAAGTCTACAGAAAGCACCAATGTCACCTTTATGGTCTCTTCTGGATTCATCTGATCTGCTCCTTAGGATTTGCCAAGAGACAGATGGCCCTGGGCAGTGCCCTGCTGCCAGGAGGGGTCTGCAGGGCAGAGCTGAGCACCCAGAGGGTGAAATGGGGTCTGTGAGCAGTGACGGGGGGAGACCTTGGGACAGAGAAACAGCTCTTGGCAAGCACAGCTCCAGGCAGCGGAGAGAAGGGCAGTGGGTGAGAGAAAATTGCTGGCAGCCAAGGCTGGGAGGGGAGATCTGGGCACCTCCTGGTCAGCCCTTCGCTGAACATGTTTTTCCCCCAGTCGAGGAGCACCGGTCTCCTCTCCCACCCAGCAGAGCCTCTGCCCTCAAGCTCACAGGGTCCAGGGCAGGCACTGCCTCCTCTGCGACAGAGGAGACTCTCCCAAGTGCCTGGAACATTCCTCCTTGTTTCTCCACCCCTCCCGGTGTTGCTGCTGCTCTTGTTTTCAGGTTTGCTGGGAAAGGGGGGTTTCAGCTGCAACTCACCAGCTGATCCTGCAGGTCCTGCCATGCCCATGTTTCCGTGGGTGCAAGGTGGCTCTGGGCAAAGCAGTCCAGGGCATGGGGAAGAGGCTGACTGTCCGTTAAGGACACCCCATTTTTAGGGCATCCACAAGAACACAGATCTTCCCTGGGGAGGGCTGTGTGGGGATCACCTGCACTTTGAATCTGGATTCCCCTGTTCCCAGCAGCGTCCAATTTCCTTTCAGGGGAACATCTGAGTGGGGTCATCATGCGGACCAAAGAGGTGTGAGCCAAGGACAGCTGGGAGCAAGACTGCTGGACAGACCAGCTCTCCTCCAGCTCCACCAGGGGTCTGTCCCTTTGCCTCCCAGGACTCTAAGGATAGCACTTGCAGTGTAGCAGAAGCACCAGGGATGTCTGCCTTCAAAAAACACTCCCCAGACGTGAGAAGAGTAACAGGAAAAATATAAACAAAATGAAACCTCCACAGTTCTGCAATCTGGTGAATTGGGAAGGACAATGCTGAAAAGCTCTTTGAAAGCACGAGTAGATTTGCCCTGAGATCACTCCCGGTTCCTATTTAGCTGTTGCTGCACAGCAGGACCGCCTTCTTCAAAGAAGAGTCCCCTCCTCTCCACTACACCACTGGAAAGGCAGAGGCTACGTGGGTGGTTTCTCTAAGACATGTAATAGGTTTTGCACGGATAAATCTCTCCAAACTTGTCCTCATCTGTGTTTTCGTCCTTGACCAGGCCCTTTGCGCAGAGGAAGCAAATGTCCAACGGCAGCTCCATCACCCAGTTCCTCCTCCTGGCATTCGCAGACAGGCGGGAGCTGCAGCTCTTGCGCTTCTGGCTCTTCCTGGGCATCTACCTGGCTGCCCTCCTGGGAAATGGCCTCATCATCACCGCCGTAGCCTGTGACCACCACCTCCACACCCCCATGTACTTCTTCCTCCTCAACCTCTCTGTTCTTGACCTGGGCTCCATTTCCACCACTGTCCCCAAAGCCATGGCCAATTCCCTGTGGGACACCAGGGCCATCTCCTACGCAGGATGTGCTGTCCAGCTCTTTTTTTTTGTCTTCTTGATTGTAGATGAGTATTGTCTTCTCACCATCATGGCCTATGACCGCTACATTGCCATCTGCAAACCCCTGCACTACGGGACCCTCCTGGGCAGCAGAGCTTGTGTCCACATGGCAGCAGCTGCCTGGGGCGGTGGGTTTCTCCATGCTCTCCTGCACATGGTCAATACATTTTCACTGCCCCTCTGCCAGGGCAATGCTGTGGACCAGTTCTTCTGTGAACTTCCCCAGATCCTCAAGCTCTCCTGCTCAGAGTCCTACCTCTGGGAAGTCGGGCTTCTTGTCCTTGGTGTCTCTTTTGCATTTGGGTGTTTTCTTTTCATTCTTTTCTCCTATGTGCAGATCTTCAGGGCTGTGCTGAGGATCCCCTCTGAGCAGGGGCGGCACAAAGCCTTTTCCACGTGCCTCCCTCACCTGGCCGTGGTCTCCCTGTTTATCAGCACTGCCATGTTTGCCTACCTGAAGCCCCCTTCCATCTCCTCCCCATCCCTGGACCTGGTGGTGGCAATTCTGTATTCGTTGGTGCCTCCAGCTGTGAACCCCCTCATCTACAGTGTGAGGAACCAGGAGCTCAAGGATGCCCTGTGGAAACTGATCTCATGGGTGTTCCTCAATAATGATAAGCTTCCCATCACTCTCTGCAAAAGATTGTCAGGCTATCCCATTTCAATCCTTTTGTTTTTGTTGGTATTACTCTTTTTAGACATATTATTCTACCTTCATTAGCATTTTCTTTTGCATTATCATCACTATCATTATAATTTTGTGGTGATCTGTGGCTATTATGTGTCTTCACAAAAGCTGGGATTCCACTTGCTGCTAGTGATAAGGGGAAATAACACTCAAGGGTTAATAGCAGGGCCATTGCTTGGCTTAAACTGTGTATCTATAGCCTAAAGCCATTGCCAAGGTGTTTAGGCAAAGAAAGGATGTGTTGAAACCATAAAGTGGTCATGTCGGCCTCGATGGGAGATAAGGGAACAATTGGTATTCAGTTGTCCTGACAGAGTGATCATCTGGTTTCCCAACCCCGTGGCCTGGAGCAACACATTAACATTAAGAGCGAGAAGTACACAGCGAGGAAGACATGGCCTTCATCCCCGAGACCCCAGCCCACGACCACCGGGAAACACTGCGCACGTGCAGCTGGGGGGGAGTTAAAGGTGGAGACTATGGAAATGATTTCTCGTAACTCATTGTAATAAAGACCGCCTTTTCGGGGAAAGGTTATGGATATGTATAGGCGCCCCTTGAATATGTAAGATCTGATTGTATAAATCCTAAGCTAACTGCCACGGTGGGCGCGCACGATTTTGGTGGGGTGACCCCCCGTGCTGCCCGGCGCTGAATAAACATACCTACTTTACAACCCCACAGGTTGTGGAGTCTGCTTTCCGCACGTCACTAGTGAGGAACGAACCTCCTCTGTCTCACCTGGTGCCCGTAGACATGGTCATCTGACACTGGGACCAAACTGACCCTCTCAGAGCATCTCTGCAATAAAATGGTATCTGCTCGGTGCGGTGCCTGAATGTAGGGTTCCTTCCCCAAAGCTGATGCCAAGAACCGACACGAGCAACTGCTGCCCAAAAGGTCTCTTTCTCTATGGATCTGGGAGAAAAGAGGTGTCTCATTGTGACGTATTTGAGACCAAGGGCTGGACTGAAGATGAACTTGGTTTCTGGTCCGAGTGGAGATTGTGAATTAACCCTTCACTGTGAGGCTGGGGTTGTTGGTCACCTGGGGCTGTTGGTCAACTGTCAGCTGAGTATGAGCCAGCAGTGTGCTCAGGTGGCCAAGAAGGCCAACAGCATCCTGGTCTGTATCAGCAATAGTGTGGCCAGCAGGACTGGAGCAGTGACTATCTCCCTGTACTGGGCTGTCATGGTTTTGACCAGATTAACCAATCAGAGCGACAGATGGCCCCTCCCCCCCCCAAGGAAAAGAGAGGAGAGGAAGAGATAAAAGAGATTTATGAGTTTAGAAAAAACTAAACTACTTTAATGAAAATATTAATAAATAATGAAATAATAAATAATTTAAAAAAAGGGAAAAAGGAAAAAAAAAATAAACACAGTATATACAAAACCGTATCAAGCTCCCAGGGTGATGATCACGTCACCAGCAGGCACAGGGGAAAGTCCCAGGCTGGACTCGGTGATGGACAGGAGCTGGATTCCGGATCTGGAGTCAGGATTGCTCGGATCGGAATCAAAGGCAGACGAACAGACAGGGTCCTCCTCAGATGTCGGCCATTGAAGGAAGAGATTTAACCCTTTGATCCCTCAGCTTTTATACTGAGCATGATGCAGATGGGATGGAATACCCTATTGGTCAGTTTTGGGTCACCTGTCCTGTCCGCTCCTCCCCACAGGTGTGACCCCTCTACGCTTTTCCGCTTCCTACCCTCCAACGGGGCAAATAACAAATTTACCTGACCTTGGTTGTTATAGCAATAAGTATAAGCAAGGGCCTCTCTGCTCACCATTCCTTGGTATTATCAGGTCTTATCACTATGAGAGCGAGCAGTTTCTGAACAATATGCCATTAATTTCAGAGTTTAGTTAGTTAGAAGAGGCCCAGCTAAAAAGGAAAAATTACTGAACAGAAAATTAGTTCTGTTTTACCTCAAACCAGGACATTCCACCCCTTATTCCATACCATTTGCATCGTGCTCTGATTATCATTACATCTTATCCATCAGATACATACAAATATATATACAGAAGTCCCTTATTTATGATTTATCTTTATACACAAAAGTTCATTGAGTTCTTTTAGTCCATAATTGCAGGTTTTTGTCATAGCAGACTCTCAGGGCAGAAAAGATGATATGAAATTCATTGTGGTCCATATCCACAGGTAGCATGTCCCTCTTGAAGAGTTTGCTGGACATCACTTGGAGAAGCTAGCTGAGGTTTCACCACCGCTATTTATCCTGAAAAACACTTATTAGATAAAGTTAGTATTATATAACAATTAATATCATACAGCTCAGAATTGAGTATTCTCACCTAGGGTTAAATTTCCTTGAGGTACACATTGAATTTCTCCATTCTCTAGCATCACCCACCAAGTACATCCAGGTCCTTGGGCAAAAACAGTCCCACGAATGGGTTTGCCTTTGCCTGAAGGAGGGAAAACCCAAACAGTTCTTCCCAACATATTCCTGTCATGCACCACAGGGACTCTGTCCCCTTCTACATTATGTAAAATGTCTGATTGAGCAGGACCGGCTCGATTGATGGATCCCCTGGTGTTAACTAACCAGGTAGCTTGTGCTAGATGCTTGTCCCAATTTTTAAAGGTTCCACCCCCCATTGCTTTCAGGGTGGTTTTCAGCAATCCATTGTATCTCTCAATTTTGCCAGAAGCTGGTGCATGATAGGGGATATGATATACCCACTCGATGCCATGTTCTTTTGCCCAAGTACTTATAAGATTGTTTTTGAAATGAGTCCCATTGTCTGACTCAATTCCCTCTGGAGTACCATGTCACCACAAGACTTGCTTTTCAAGGCCCAGGATGGTACTCTGGGCAGTGGCATGGGGCACGGCATAGGTTTCCAACCATCCGGTGCTTCCTTCCACCATTGTAAGCACATAACGCTTACCCTGGCGTGTTTGAGGGAGTGTGATGTAGTCTATTTGCCAAGCCTCTCCATACTTATATTTTAACCATCGTCCCCCATACCACAAAGGTTTTAACCTTTTAGCTTGCTTGATTTCGGCGCATGTTTCACAATTGTGGATAACCTGCGCAAGAGCGTCCATGGTTAAATCCACCCCTCGGTCCCGGGCCCATTTGTATGTTGCATCCTTTCCTTGATGACCTGAAGTGTCATGGGCCCATCGAGCTAAAAATAGTTCACCTTTATGTTCCCAGTCCAAATCTGTCTGGAAAATCTTAGCAGCCTGGTCCACCCGCTGATTGTTTCGATGTTCCTCAGTGGCTCGACTCATGGGTACATGAGCATCTACATGACGTACCTTTACAACTAGTTTCTCTATCTGTTCGGCAATATTTTGCCACAATTCGGCAGCCCAGATGGGTTTACCTCTGCGCTGCCAGTTGCTCTGCTTCCACTGCTTTAACCATCCCCACAGAACATTTGCCACCATCCATGAGTCAGTATAGAGATAGAGCATTGGCCACTTTTCTCGTTCAGCAATGTCTAGGGCCAGCTGGATAGTTTTTACCTCTGCAAATTGACTTGATTCACCTTCTCCTTCAGTTGCTTCTGCAACTCGTCGTGTGGGACTCCGTACAGCAGCTTTCCACTTTCGATGTTTTCCTACAATACGACAAGATCCATCAGTGAACAAAACATACTGTTTCTCATTATCTGAGAGTTCATTATATGGTGGGGCCTCCTCAGCACGTGTTACCACCTTGTCTAGTGGCATTGTGAAGTCTCTGCCTTCAGGCCAGTTTGTGATCACTTCGACAATTCCTGGACGATTTGGGTTTCCTATTCAAGCTCGCTGTGTGATTAAGGCAACCCACTTACTCCAGGTAGCATCGGTGGCATGATGAGTAGAAGGAACTTTACCTTTGAACATCCAACCCAACACTGGTAATCGGGGCGCCAGGAGGAGCTGTACTTCGGTACCAATTACTTCTGAAGCAGCTCTAACTCCTTCATATGCTGCCAAGATTTCTTTCTCAGTTGGAGTATAGTTGGCTTCAGATCCTCTGTATCCCCGACTCCAAAATCCTAGGGGTCAACCTCGAGTTTCCCCTGGTGCTTTCTGCCAGAGGCTCCAGGAAGGACCATTATCTCTGGCTGCAGTATAGAGCACATTTTTAATGTCCTGTCCTGTTTGGACTGGTCCAAGTGCTACCGCACGCACAATCTCTTGTTTAATTTGCTCAAAAGCTTGTCGTTGCTCAGGACCCCACGTAAACTCATTTTTCTTTTGAGTCACTTCATAGAGAGGATTCACAATCTGACTATAACCTGGAATATGCATTCTCCAGAAACCCACAACGCCTAAGAAGGCTTGTGTTTCCTTTTTGTTAGTAGGTGGGGACATTAATGTTATTTTGTTAATCACCTCCATTGGGATCTGCCGACGACCATCTTGCCATTTAATTCCTAAGAACTGGATCTCTCGTGCAGGTCCCTTGACCTTACCTCTTTTCACAGCAAAACCTGCTTTCAGAAGAATCTCAATTACTTTCTTACCTTTCTTGAAAACTTCTTCTGCTGTGTTACCCCACACAATGATGTCATCAATGTATTGCAGGTGTTCTGGAGCTCCACCCTTCTCCAGTGCAGTCTGGATCAGTCCACGGCAAATAGTAGGGCTGTGTTTCCACCCCTGGGACAGTCGATTCCAGGTGTACTGGACACCCCTCCAGGTGAAAGCAAACTGTGGCCTGCACTCTGCTGCTAAAGGAATAGAGAAAAAGGCATTAGCAATGTCAGTTGCAGCATACCGCTTGGCTGCCTTTGACTCCAGTTCATATTGCAGTTCTAGCATGTCTGGCACAGCAGCGCTCAGTGGGGGTGTGACTTCATTCAGGCCACGATAGTCTACTGTTAGACGCCAGTCCCCGTCAGACTTTCGCACTGGCCATATCGGGCTGTTAACGGGTGAGCGAGTCTTGCTGATCACTCCTTGGGTCTCCAGCCGACGAATCAGGTTCTGAATGGGAATCAGGGAGTCTCGGTTCGTGCGATACTGTCGCCGATGCACTGTGGCAGTAGCAATTGGCACCTGCTGTTCTTTAACCCTCAGCAATCCCACAACAGAAGGGTCATCTGAAAGGCCAGGTAAGGTAGACAGCTGTGTAATGTCCTCAGTCTCTACAGCTGCTACACCAAAAGCCCATCGATACCCTTTTGGGTCTTTGAAATACCCTCTCTTGAAAAAGTCTATGCCGAGGATGCACGGAGCATCTGGGCCAGTGATAATGGGGTGCTTCTCCCATTCATTCCCAGTTAGGCTCACTTCAGCCTCCAGTACAGTCAGTTCCTGAGACCCACCAGTCACACCAGAAATAGTGACAGATTCTGTCCCTCTATGATTCGATGGCAATAGGGTACACTGTGGTGCTCTGTACTTTTGTGGCTCTAATGTGCCAGGCCATCGAATCCACACAGTCCAATAAACTCGGTTATCCCTCTCCTCCTCCTGGCTGGAGGCAGGGCACCTCTAACGTCTATAATTGGCAGATGAGTTTCTACCTGGACCGGAGAACCGCCCCCTACGAACTGGAGCAGCTATCCCATTTCAATCCTATTGTTTTTGTTGGTATTACTCTTTTTAGACATATTATTCTACCTTCATTAGCATTTTCTTTTGCATTATCATCACTATCATTATAATTTTGTGGTGATCTGTGGCTATTATGTATCTTCACAAAAGCTGGGATTCCACTTGCTGCTAGTGAGGAACGAACCTCCTCTGTCTCACCTGGTGCCCGTAGTCATGGTCATCTGACACTGGGACCAAACTGACCCTCTCAGAGCATCTCTGCAATAAAATGGTATCTGCTCGGTGCGGTGCCTGAATGTTGGGTTCCTTCCCCAAAGCTGATGCCAAGAACCGACACGAGCAACTGCTGCCCAAAAGGTCTCTTTCTCTATGGATCTGGGAGAAAAGAGGTGTCTCATTGTGACGTATTTGAGACCAAGGGCTGGACTGAAGATGAACTTGGTTTCTGGTCCGAGTGGAGATTGTGAATTAACCCTTCACTGTGAGGCTGGGGTTGTTGGTCACCTGGGGCTGTTGGTCAACTGTCAGCTGAGTATGAGCCAGCAGTGTGCTCAGGTGGCCAAGAAGGCCAACAGCATCCTGGTCTGTATCAGCAATAGTGTGGCCAGCAGGACTGGAGCAGTGACTATCTCCCTGTACTGGGCACTGGTGAGGACCCACCTCGAGGGCTGTGTCCAGTTTTGGGCCCCTCACTACAAAAAAGACACTGAGGTGCTGGAGCGTGTCCAGAGAAGGGCAACGGAGCTGGTGAGGGGTCTGGAGCACAAGCCTTATGAGGAATGGCTGAGGGAGCTGGCGGTGTTCAGCCTGGAGAAAAGGAGGCTGAGGGGAGACCTTCTTGCTCCCTCGAACTACCTGAAAGGAGGGTGTAGCGAGGTGGGGGTCAGTCCATTCTCTCAACTAAGAAGTCATAGGACAAGAGGAAATGGCCTCAAGGGATATCAGGGGAGGTTTAGTTTGAAGATTAGGAAAATATTCTTCTCTGAAATGGTGGCCAAGCGCTGGAACAAGCTGCCCAGGGAACTTATTGACTCTCCATCTCTGGAGGTATTTAAAACACAAGTAGATGTGCTGCTGAGGGACATGGTTTAGTGGCAGTTTTGTCAGTGTTAGATTAATGGTTGGACTCGATGATCTTAAAGGTACCTTCCAACCTGGACGATTCTAAGATTCTTTAATTCTATGATTGTATGATTCTTCAGGCCCTGCCTGAATTCTGGACATACATGTAAGGGAGCTCCCAAGATGTTTCCTTCTGAGAACAAGGATGATGTGAAAGCCTCCAGACCAGTGGAGCAAACCCAGCTCAAGCTACAGCAGCTTATCCAGTTTAGGGGACACTGTTCACTGAAAAAAAAAACCCTAAAAGCAGCAAGGGAGAGAAAAAAACCCCAAAGAACCAAGTTCACCTTCACTGAACACATCTATAGTTTCACACAACCCATTCTTTTGATGCCCACGTGCTGGAGCTTGGACAACAGGATGAGAGGTAACCCTATCTGCTGGAAGAGCTGTGGACACCCGTGAAGGAGAGCTGTGGGGAAGAACAGGCATCTCTGCAAGGGACGCCCGGCGCTGGGCTCCGCTGACAACAGCTCTGCCCTGCCAGCTCCGTGCAAGAGAGCCGGAGTGGGCTGGAGGGGGAAATACCTTCCAAAGGCTTTAGAGGGCAGCTCGAGCACAGCCAGCCATGGAAGCGGTACATTGCCTCTGTGCAGGGAGCGCTGGGCAGCAGCACATGCCTGTAGCAACACCCAAGGGTACAAGCAGAAGCACGTGGCCTCAGCACACGAGTGGCAGAACTATCTTGTCTCCACAAGACAGTCCTCCCACTGTGTTCCCGCAGCCTATGAGCCTTATCAGCTCTTTGTATGTCAGGCCTGCATCATTTATTTCCTTGACAGTGTTTGAGGCATCCCATCGAAGGCTTGGAGGGCCCTCTCCCCCTTGTCAGGGAATTCACAGGCCGGCTCTTATCCTGGGGGTCCAGGAAGGCACGTGGGCCCAGCGTGGGGCTCTGAAATCGCCTGTGAACCAGGGAGTTCTGAGTCCATGGGGCAGGGAACAGCCACCCCTCCCAGAGCGCGGCAGGGGACCCAGAGCTCCGGGCTGCCTGTCCACGCTCCTCTCCTGCCCCAACACCAAATTGTGCTGCTTGGGGGATGGTGCTCACTAGAGTCCCAGTAAGAGCCTGTTCCCACTGGGCCTCCAAAGCTCTGGGTGCCCCAAAGAGCTGGCACCATTGGCCCTTTGCCTGCCCCAGCCTCATGGGGGGACGCTCCAGTTTGCCCCGATCTGGGGGCACACGGTGGGTGGGAAGGGGATCTCCTCGACAGAGACACCTCAGGGGTCCGGGCTCCCTCAGCCAGTTGCTCTTTGTGGTGGTGCAGCCAGAGAGGACCCAGACGCGGGTGCTGGCAGAGGAGAGGGGACGTGGATGCAAGACACACACACACAGAGACACAGAGCGTAGCTTTGCTGAAGGGGTTTATTGATCATGAGAGGGAAATGGTCCCGGGCTCCGAGGGAATCGGGTGGGGTCATCCAGGTTGATCATCTCCTGGTGCCGCTGGAGGGGGACAGGACACGGGTGTCACCACTGGTTCCAGTCCTGAAAGACAGAGCCCCAAAGGTGACCCCCAGTGTCTGCTGGGACAGGAGAGGGGCCTTGTCCCCCCTGTCTCTCTCTGCAAGGACCTGGAGAAGGAGAAGGGAACTGGAGCCCTCAATATGCCCAGGACAGGACCTGGCTCTCCTGGGATCCATCTGGCACCCAGAGCCCTTTGCCCAGTGTGTCGTTACGCGGGGATGCCCCTAAATCTCCCAGGGGCCTGCCCAGCCCTCACAGTGATCCTGGGGGTCTCTATGGCACCAGAGCCCCTGCCTGGCCTCCAGGGGGATCCTTGGGGTCCCTAGAGCCCCACTGAGGGCAAGGAAGGGCATGGGAGCAGCTCTGTCCAGCTCAGCCTAGGACACGGATCATGGACAGTCCCCTCTGTTGCCCTCTCCCAGAGCCAAGGTCTGCCCACCCCTGAGGGCTCGGGGATGCCCTGAGGCCCAGGATCCTTTGTGGGGCTGGAGACCCCCAGATGCTGCTCACCTAGGCATCAGCGACTTCAGCCATGCGTTTCTGGCGCGCAAGCTCCACCAGCTTCTCAGCCATCGGGCGCTGGGGAGAAAGGGAGGGTCAGGGACACGCTTGGGTGCACTGGGGTGCAGGGGAAAGCAATGGGGTCCTTGGGGAAGGGGCCTCCAAGGAAAGATGGGGTCCATGGGTTTGTATGGGGTGTACAGAAAGCAGTGGGCGTCTCGGGGAAGGGGCCCACCTGGGTGCGTGTCTGTGAACTGGGGCGCACTGGGGGCTGCAGGCTTGTAATAGGATGGATGGGAATGCAATGGGGGCCCTGGGGAAGGGGGCCTCCCTGGGAAAACACTGGGGCCAATGGGTGTTCTCTGGCTTTGCAGTGTGGAGCACTGGGGTGTACTGGGGTGTACTGGAGCACACTGGGATGCCCTGGAGTGTCATGGCCATCGGAGGGGAGGGTCCGGGGCAACAAAATTTGTGGTACCTACCGCAGCCCTCTTCACTCGCCCGATACTCCCCTGTAAAGAGACCATGAGATCTCACCGGTCACTGTGATGTCCCCAGTCCCAGCAGGCAATGGGAGGACCAAATGGCCCTCCAGTTCTGCAGACTGGATGCCCTCAGGGTCCACCCTACTACTTACTCCTATGCAGTAGCCTCCACTTGCTTCGAAGATTGCCTAGGGGAAAAGAGCAAAGGGGTGGTCTTGATGGGACCGTGGTGGGGCTGTGGGTGGGGCAGGGGTGTCCCCGGTCTCCCCAGGCCCAAGGCTTCCCCCTGCCCTGAGCAGGAAATGCCTTCTGCTCCCCCCAGCCCCTTCCCTCCAAGTTTCTCCTCAGATACCCATTTGTAGGAAAGGGAGAGGCCAAGTCAAGGGGGTTTGTACTCACCCCTCTGCTTTCATTCTGCAGCAGAGCTGATGTCCTGCAGCACAGACCCAACCCCAGCCTTGAGCCCCTCCGCGGGGCACTGGGGACTCACCTGAGCATCTTCTGGGGTGCACAGCAGGATGGTGAAGAGCAGGGCCACGCTGATCACTGCGACCTTCATCTTCCTCTGCGGTGTGGCGAGTCCTGGGTGAAGCTGGAGAAGGCGAGGGGCACATTTATCCTCCCCAGGACTCCTCCTTGCCCTCCACCCCCCCTCACACTCCTCACCCCAAAGCCCCCAGGGCAAAGCCAGGCTTGGCAGGGACACCAGCTCTGGCAGCAAGCCCAGCCTCAGCACAGAGTCACCTCCGCCCCCGGCACTGATCCAGCCACCTTCCCCGGCATCAGTCCAGCTTCCTGCATGGGGCAGCCGGGCAGGGAAGGGCCCAGGTACCTCGGGGTGGCGAGAGGGGGTGGGACAGAGCGGCCCTGACAGATGGACACCCTACGGAGATGACCCACGGCTCCAACACAAAACCAGCCTCCAACAGCCCTGCAGACCCAGATTCCCCCATCTCCCAGTGCCTCTCACCTCCCAGAGCAGACTTTCCATCCAGGAATGCCCCAGAGGTGATGCCAGCCTCAAACCAGGGGTCTCTAAGCAGAAAAATCTCTGACCCCTCTCCAGCCTCTTGGGTAAAGAAGGGTTCAAGACTGAGCCCTCTTCTTGGGGCACCAGGAACCCGGGATTAGGGAATACTGGGAGGTGGGTGGACGATGAGGGGAACGGGCCATGGGGACAGCCAGGTGACTGGGATCTTCAGTCACTGGAGGCAATCACACAATCACAGAATTGTCATGGTTAGAAAGGACCTCTGAGCTCGCCGACTCCAACCATACGCACACACAAAAAAACCCTACAATCTCGGTCACTAGAGCATGCCCTGAAGTGCCACATCCACACGCTTCTTAAATTCCTCCAGGGAGTGTGACTCAACCACCTCCCTGGGCAGGCTGCTCCAGTGCTGCCAATGGGGAGCACTGGTGAATACCGGGTATCGGGAGATGAGGGCTCAGCTCAGGGAAGGCTTTGCGTGGTGGCAATGCCCAGCTCCAGCCCAACCCATTTCCCTCGCACTGCAGCCCCCAAACTTGTCCACTCCCCAGCCACGGCCTCCCCAGAGCACGGAGCAGAGGGGAACATCCCCTGCCTGGCCCTCACCCTGCCACTTGCCTGGGGCCACCGTGCCCTCCCAGATAACCTGGGTCCCACCCTGCAGAGCTGTCCCCAGACAGCGGGTGCCAGCGGCTCCGTCCCCAACAAGGTGCTGGCTCCAACCCGGTCCCTGGGTGGGACTCAGCCACGGCTCACCAAAGGCCCTTGTCCCCACGGAGTGCCCCTTCAATGTCCTCACCCTCGGCCCAGGCCAGCGCTGTCCCTGAGCAGGATGTGGCCGCTCAGATGTACACGATGAAGCATCTGCCTGTCCCCAGGCAGCCACTCCCTCCAGCAGTGACCTGCTCCCTCCTCCAGAGGGGAGCAGCCTGACCCCCAGCGTGCTGCTCTCCTTTGGGAAAGCCTGGTGGCAGGGGAGTCCTGCAGGAGGGGGCTTAGAGCAGCCTGGGTGATGGAGCCGCCTCCCCGGGGGCACTGCGTCCTCTTCCCTCTCCCCGCTGCCTGCCCTGCAGCTCTCCCTGCCTTCCCAGGGTGGTTTCCTTCACAGCACCCCTGGCCCAAACATCACCCTCCTGGGGGCCTGGGCAGCATCCTCTGGCCGGTGTGGGGCAGGGACAGTGTGGGATTGTGTACAGCTGGTTCAGGTCTGTGCTCTGAGTGGGGAGAGCCGCTGCGGGAAGCTGCTGGCCTGGCTCGCACAAGCCAGGCAAGACATTTTCCAGCAATCCAGCATCCATGCACCCATTCTTTCCGGTCGCGACACTCACGCAATATGCCGTAACTGCTCTCTTCAAGGGTGCAAGTGCCCCAAACAGCAGAGGGAACAGCTGGTACCTCTGTTAGCAGGGACTTCTTCATAATGAGGATGGACATATTTTGGACCAACAAGCTCAGGGAGCCCGGGTTTTCCTCCAGAGGTGGAGGAAATTCAGAGCCAATCCTACCCATCCCTGGATTTCCTACGAGGCAGGGAAAGATCCATCTCCAAAAGGCAGAGCTGGGGTGATTGCTTAGAGTCCAACCAGATACAAGGGTGCAAGGTGAACAGAGGAACCGAATGCTTCCACCAAAGAAGAGGTAGTACATGGACTTTTCTTCTTCTCCCTTTTCCCTCTGTAAAACAACGCGATGCCTCACTGCGGGTCAATGCCTGAGGAGAACAACGATGCCAAAACTTTATTTGGAAAATAAATGTGGTAAAAATTCCACTGCCTCATAGAAGTAACTGTAGGAAAAACAGAGAAACTTCCAGAAGTGCTCGCAGCCCTGGTCAAAGCAGGTGGAGGGAGACAGGTTAGGTAGGATTAGCTCCACTTTAGAGCAACCTTGTGAAGTCTCTTTTTCAAACTGGCCAATTGGTGACATTTTTCTTTTTCAATAAGCTGCTGTTACAAACACAAAAACCCATCTTTTTTGATCCCATCAAACCAGCAGATGGGATCTTTCTGAACATCACCTTTAATGTCATGGGACTGTCAAATGCCATCCACCTGATCTGCATTTCTCTCAAAGGCAGCCTTGATTGCTCCTAATCAATCAGTATTCCTCAATTATGAGAGTGCACACAATGCTTATTGGAATAACTTCAGAATACAAATAACATCGCAGCATATTTAAATACGATAAATAATTCCACAGCGTGTAACTGAGCTGTCTAGTAAATAGCGCACAAAGCAGAAGCCCTCCAAATGAAAATCTTCCAGGTGACTGCCTGCTCTTTGGGCATTTTCAAAGCAAATATTCAAGTCAGTTGCCTTAAATCTTTTCACAACTGATCCACAACAGGTCCCTTATTTATAGTCAGTGTCACGAAAAGATACCTTATCCGTAACCTTTAAAAATGACATATGATATCAATGATGAAGCTGAGTCATTCACAGTTCTTGTGAACCACTCCTCAGTGCATCTTTATTTCTCTCTTTTCACAGGGATAACACCAGACAGGCTTTCTTTCAGGCTGTGACAGGAGCCTGGTCTCACCATGGGGACAAATCCAGCAACACCTTGGTTTGACTGAAACTGAGTCAAACTCAGTTTGACTCAGTGAAACTGAGTGAAACCCACTGAGGTTCCACTCGGTTCTTTGGGGTTTTTTTCTCTCCCTTGCTGCTTTTAGGGTTTTTTTTTGTTCAGTGAAAAGTGTCTCCTAAACTGGCGAAGCTGCTGTAGCTTGGGGGTGGCCCTGGCTTTGCTCCACTGGAGAGAACCGGCCCCAATACTGAGCCCTGGGGGACACCACTCGTGACCGGCCGCCAACTGGCTTTAACTCCATTCCCCACCACTCTCTGGGCCCAGCCTCCAGCCAGTTTGTAACCCAGTGGAGAGTCCTCCTGGCCAAGCCACGGGCAGCCAGTTTCTCCCAGGGGATACTGTGGGAGACTGTGTCAAAAGCCTTGCTAAAGTCCAGGTAAACAACACCCACAGCCTTTCCCTCACCCAACAAGTGGGTCACTTTGTCATAGAAGGAGATCAGGCTTCTCAAGCAGGACCTGCCTCTCCTGAACCCGTGCTGGCTGGGCCTGATCGCTGGGTGTCCTTCATGCGCCATATAATGGCTCTCGGGGTGATCTGTTCCACAGTATGCGTGTTCTATTTTAATGGTGACTCTTATCAGTCTTACTTTGCTTGTTCAAAAATGAGAAAGTCCCTCTTTGCCCGTGTGCAGCCCGGTCTCTAGGGAAAGAGGTCACCAGGTGGGAGCTGGTGCAAAGGAGCTGTAACATCCAGCGCAGACTGCAGTGGAGAAGACACTCCACTCCGATGGGAGACGCGGTGGGGTTGGGGAGGTGTGGAGCGAGGTTGTCCGTGCTGCGTGAGACCTCAAGGCACAGCTTCTCCAACCAGTCCAGATCTCCTCAAGAGAGACCCTGGATCAATATCAGTCAGAGAATGCTGCTCTCACCTCTTCTCTAAACTGAAAAATAATAAACTACATCCTTGAAAATAAAAAGCCATTTTTATTAGAAGCTCTTTGAAATCTTTCTCCGTAAGCCCACTAGGAAAACTCTCTCATGAAGTGTACAAGACTAGAAGAAAAGAAACAGGAAGATACATGGTTTGTTAGGGCTTTCTTCACTGTAATGAGCCCCATGGAGTATTTGGAGTCCTTGGACCTCAGGTACCGA
The DNA here is from genome assembly GCF_964106895.1 of Numenius arquata. Lineage (NCBI taxonomy): Eukaryota > Metazoa > Chordata > Aves > Charadriiformes > Scolopacidae > Numenius > Numenius arquata. The sequence continues at coordinate 53,151 of NW_027414631.1, read as the reverse complement.
GAGGAGAGCGCACAAACCTCTCATGAAGTCAAAGTCAGAAGAATAACCTGGAGTATCCTGAAGTACTAATGAGTTCCACTGAGGGCCATTGCTGACAAAGCCTCCCCAGGGACTCGTTAGAGCAGAGAACAGGAGGCCATGATTGCAGGAAGGCAAAGGTGCTGTGCAGGCAGCTCAGGTGCTGAGGAAACCCTGGCCTTGTCTGATGAAGCAGAAAGGCCAAGCCCTGACCCCAGGCCCTGGGAAGGCAGATCCTGCCCCTCACTTGTGGCTCAGGGCTCTTCCTGGGGCAGTGGGATGGGGGGGGTGTGATGCTGAGGGAAGGACACCGGTGTGACAGTCCCCAGCCTTGTGGGGGTAGGCAAGGAGGCAACGAGGCCCCCCCAGTGTCTTGGGACAACATGTCTCCTCATAGGCCTTGGTGGCAGAGACCATTGCTGCGCCCAAGGGGACAAAGACTTGGGTTGTCTTGGCGACTTCCAGCCCTGCCAGTGCCCTTTGCCATCTCCACCGCAGGTTCTCCCACGCTGTCCCACAGCTGCTTCTTTCTCCCTGCAGGCTGGAGACACCCATCTCGCTTCCCCTCCTTGCTCTCACCCTGGCAGTTCCAGACATTCCCTGACCTCTGTCCACCCTCACACTCTGCTCTTTGAGACACAAAGGGATGGACTGATCTCGGTCTCCTTCTGGATGGCTTCTTGTAGCACGGCACTACCCTTGGAGTGACACGTCTTCCTCTTCATGTCCACTCTCCGCCTTCCAAGCTGCGCTGTCTGGCAGTGTTTCTCTCTCCTGCTGCTTCCTGCCTCCAAGAAAAGCTCCACCATCTGAGAAACAACCCTTCGAGACAGCATCTCAGCCCGTCAGCCTTGCTGTGGCCTTTCACCTGACCAGACAGAAGCAGAGGGATCTCCCAGTCCATGTGCCAACCAGGTGCTTTCTGCCGGCCCGTCAGAGACGCTGCCAGATGTGAGCTTTAAAGCCCAGCCACAAGTCAAGGGCTGAGCCGTCAACAGTTTCAGAAAGAAGTAACCTCACAATCTCTTTTTCCCAGCCACAATCCTGCTCTCGGCCTGTCCCTTCCAGAGGCAGAAGGGACCCCACAGCCCCCTTCACAGACATTGGCTTCCTTCTGGATGATGAGTTCCTGAGGCACAACTGACCACATGATGCCCTGCCAAACCACCACCTCCTTGTGGCCCAGTCCCTGAGCAGATAAGCGTGAGCTTATTCCATCAAATTTATCTCAGAGATTTCCTAGCAATGGTTTGAGTGGAAAAACATTCCTCAGAGGAACTGCTGTATTTATACGGGTGCATTCTGTGTCTCTACTGCTGCCTCTCTCTCAGTTTCCTTCTTCCTCTGTCTGCTCTGTCTTCAAAGAGCTCTCCAAGGAAAAGATTCACTGAATCCTCCAACAGCGCGGGTTGGAAGAGAGCCTCGAACACCATTGTGCTGGGTCTGGCTGGGATGGAGTTAACTGTCCCCACAGCAGCCCAGACACTGCTCTGCTCTGTCCTCGTGGCTACAACCGTGTTGATCCCACACTGATGGTTTGGCTGTTGCTGAGCAGCGCTCGCACCGCATGAAGGCTGTCTCTCCAAGCCCCTCAAAGATAGTAGGCTCAGGGTGGGCAATGGGTTGTGAGGGGACATAGACGGGACAGCTTTCCTGAATTGACCAAAGGGATGTTCCATGCCATATGACATCATGGCCAGCAAAAAAAGCGGAGAGAACGGAACGTGGAGTAATGGGGATGGCAGTCATTACTAATTCATTTGTCTTCCAAAGAAACCACTATTTGTACTGAATCCTTGCCTCCCCGGAGCTGGATGGACGTTGGAGATAGAAAGCAGAGATAAAAAATATCTCCATTGGTTTTGATTTGCCTCTGCGCGTTGACTTTCATTTTCACTTCTTTTATTGTTTTTAATTCCCCCAACCGTGCCCCGATTAATATATTTATCTTTACCCATGAGTTTTTTCACATTATTTTCTCCCCCATCCTACTGAGGAGAAGGACTGATAAAATTTCCTGGTGGGCACCTGACGAGCAGCCAAGTTTCACCCACCACAGGCATCTTGCCCAACTCTCCTGCTATAGGCAGCGTTCACTCGATGAGATTGCTCAAGGGCTCCCTGCAACTTGGCATCATCCACAAAGGAGCTGAAAGTGAATTGTCTCCCGGCGTGAAGAGAGATGATCAAAATATTCCCCAGTGGTGGTCCAGGGCTAATCACTGAGGGTTGCCACTTCGAAGTGGCATTTGACCTTATTGTTCAGCCAACTTTCCACCCAAGTATCGTGAGAGGAGCGGGTGGAGAAGGCCTTCTCCCTGCCTATGCTGGCATACCAGCCTGAACAGGAAGGGGAGGACTGGATCTAAAAAGCAGGTGATGAAAGGAAAGAGCGTGAGTGTCATGGTTTCACTGCAGGAGAGTTCCAGCATTGGGACAAAAGAACAGAAGTCGTCAAGTGCGATGGGGCCACAAAGCGTACGTGGCAAAAACCAAAAGGATTCCTTGTGGATGATAGAAATGTCCCCAGCTGAGGCGCAGCCTTCTTTGGGAGACAACCCTTCCAGTTCACGAGTCTTGCAGAGAGCAGGAGGGGATACAAAGCCCAGTACTCATTGTAGGATGTGGCCACCAGCAGGAAACACTCCGTACATACCAAAGGTACAGGAAACAGCACCACCCTTGCTGTGAGCAGAGACTGTGCTCTCCCCAGTCAGGGGACGGTCAGGGTGGTGGAGCTGTAGCAGGTTTCCAAGTTTTCCAGCAGCAGCCCCAATGATGAGGAGCGCGTTCCCAATGACAATCACAAAGAGGGTCATGAGAGAGAGGAGGAAGAGATTTTTCTGAAGGTTGGGGACATTCCCAATTCCAATTAGGGGAAACTCCGTTGATAACGTCTTATTGTCCTATTCCCCTTTCCCCATGGAAAGTTTTACGTCCTCACAAGAGGAAAGACACTGAGGGGCTGGAGCGAGTCCAGAGAAGGGCAACGGAGCTGGTGAGGGGCCGGGAGCACAAGTCTCATGAGGAGCAGCTGAGGGAGCTGGGGGTGTTCAGCCTGGAGAAAAGGAGGCTGAGGGGAGACCTTCTCGCTCTCTACAGCTGCCTGAAAGGAGGGCGTAGCAAGGTGGGGGTCGGTCTCTTCTCCCAAGGAGCAGGCGATAGGACGAGAGGAAATGGCCTGAGGTTGCGCCAGGGGAGGTTTAGATTGGAGATTAGGGAAAAGATTTACACTGAAAGGGTTATCAAGCACTGGAACAGGCTGCCCAGGGCAGCGGTGGAACCATCATTCCGGGAGGTATTTCAGAGACGGGTAGATGCTGTGCTTAGTGACATGGTTTAGTGATGGGTTTTGTCAGTGTGAGGTTGATGGCTGGACTCAATCTGACATGTCCCTTCTATCCTAGACGATTCCATGATTCTATGCCCCTTCTCTCCTGGGAGGACACCAAGGAGTGAGAGCATTTGCTTCTCTCTTTGGTGCTTAGAGAAATGGTGAAGGAAGTTCAGAGAGGTGAAACATGGAGGTGCGTGAGCCTCTGGCGGCATCAAACTCCCTGGCCGTGCTCTGTGTATGGGAAAGGTGAGAAATGCCATCGCCTTCTAGAGGGCAATGCTGCTCATGCCTGCAGAGCCCTTTCTGACTGCGCACGTGACATGCTCCACAGACCTGCTTCTCTCACACTGTGTAATGACAGGGACAGGCCATAACGAGAGGGGAGGGTGATGTGGCACACGGCGGCATTTGCAATGACCCGGACAAGTGAGGTGAGAGATATCTCCTTGGGATGGTGGGGGCTGTTCCTGGCGTCACACACAGCAGTGCCAGGGCTCTGACAGGGCTGTTCAGAGACACGAGTCCTTCCCTGGCACAGGCAGAGGCCCTGAGCAGACTCCCTGGCCTCCTGTGGCCACTCCCAGGGGCTGCAGCCCCTCAGCCCTGCGGGGTGTCTCCTGCTCTGCGCCTCTCTGAGATGCCCCACGGCTGAGGAATGGACACAGGGACCACGGTTCAAGGAAGCCCATCCCAGTGCTGCATCCTGGGGTTTTCCCAGGGGACGTTACTCTCCAAGTGACGTGACCTCGAGACACTGTCTGTCCCACAGGTCTTTGTGGAACCCCCAGGAATAGCTGATGGCGTTTGTACACACTCGAGTGCATCTCAGCACACACACATGGAATCCTAGAATGATAGAATGATTCGAGTTGGAAGAGACCTTAAAGTTCATCAAGTTCAAGGCCCCTGCCCTGGGCAGGGACACCTCCCACCAGACCAGGTTGCTCCAAGCCCCATCCAGCCGGGCCTTGACCCCTCCAGGCATGGGGCAGCCACAGCTTCTCTGGGCAACCTGGGCCAGGCTCTCACCACCCTCCCACTAAAGAATTTCTTCCTGACATCTAACCTAAATCTCCCCTCTTTCAGTTTGAAGCCATTACCCCTCATCCTATTGCTACACTCCCTGATAAAGAGGTATTGGAAGGCGGCTATAAGGTCTCCCCGGAGCCTTCCCTTCTCCAGGCTGAACAACCCCAGCTCCCTCAGCCTTTCCTCGTAGGACAGGTGCTCCAGCCCTCTGATCATCTTTGTGGCCCTCCGCTGGACTCATTCCAACAGGTCCCTGTCCCTCGTGTGCTGAGGACTCCAGAGCTGGACACAGGGCTCCAGGTGGGGTCTCATGAGAGCAGAGCAGAGGGGCAGGATCACCTCCCTGTACCTGCTGGCCATGCTTCTTTTGATGCAGCCCAGGATGCGGGGGGCTTTCTGGGCTGCCAGCTCACATTGCCGGCTGGTATTGAGCTTCTCATCCACCAACACCCTCAAATCCTTCTCAGAGCCATTCTCCGCCCAACTGGTGTTTGTGCCTGGGATAGCCGTGACTCAGGCGCAGGACCTTGCGCTTGGCTGGGTTGAACTTCATGATGTTCACACGCACCCACTTCTCAAGCCTGCCCAGGTCCCTCAGGATGGCATCCCTTCCTGCCAGGGTGTCGACCGTGCCACACAGCTCGGTGCCGTTGGCAGCCTTGCTGAGGGTGCATGAATTTTTCTCATCCGTACAATACAAACATGGACTTCCTTAGAGGGACAACCAACCTCCCCGAGCTGGGGTGAGAGGCAAGAGCTAGAAATGGTGGTTGTTACTGGCTGGGTGTGTGACGATTGCCCTGGGGCAGCTCCCCTGGGGTGTCCAGCAGACACAGGCCCAGAGAAGAACCTGCTCTGTCCTTCATGCCTTTCCCGGGGGGCCTGGCTGAGCAAGGACACTGCTGCTGGCCCCCACCCTGTGCACTCCCACCGTCAAGCTGCACGCTGGTGTTTTGGATTGCAGGGCATATTCCTGGGCAGGTTCTTGGGAGCAATTTTGGAAGAGGACCTGAGCCTCCATGCCCTGCCCTGAGGAGACCCCCGGGTAGGATGGAGGTGCTGTTAGGGAGCCCAGCTCTGTCAGAGAAGCGCCCAGTGCCTGTCCCTGCCGGTGGTGACAGGGCTGCCACACAGCAGGACTATGAGCTGCCAGAGCACTCGGTCCTTACAGCAAGGCCAGGGCTCAGGAGAGTGTGGGAGTGAGAAAGAGTAGCTCTGGGCAGAGCAAGCGCATGTGCTCCCTTGCACTACTGCTGCGCTGAGACTCTTTCCCCTCCGTTCTGCAAACAGGCAGTGACCCTGCAGCTCCAGGGAAGTTCTCACAAGAGGGTCTTGGGCAAACAAGTAACTTGAAGATTCTTTATTTTGTTTAAACACGCAGAGACCTCGGGTTCTCATTTACACAGTCTGTGGGCCTCACAAAGTTGGACAGACGTGCAATTAGAAACAGCACAATAACATTACTTTCTGGATAACATTATACAAAATAAAACAAAAAACCCCAAACCACGACCAAAATTAACAACAACTAAAGAAGATGTCTTTGGATTATAAGGAGCTACATTAGGAGTCATTTGCATAAAAAGACTTTATAAAGCATTCTTAAAGACAGTTTATCGCTTCTAAAATCATCTGGTCATCAGTTTCCACAGGGCATCCTTGAGCTCCTGGTTCCTCATGCTGTAGATGAGGGGGTTCACAGCTGGAGGCACCAATGAATAAAGACCTGACACCACCAGGTCTGGAACTGGTGAGGAGATGGAGGGGGGCTTCAGGTAGGCAAACATGGCAGTGCTGACAAACAGGGACACCACGGCCAGGTGAGGGAGGCAGGTAGAAAAGGCTTTGTGCTGACCCCGCTCAGAGGGGATCCTCAGCACGGCCCTGAAGATCTGCACATAGGACAGCACAATGAACACAAAACAAACAAAAGATGAAAAACAACTTAAGATAAGAAGCCCAGCTTCCCTGTAGTAGGAGTGTGAGCAGGAGAGCTTGAGGATCTGGGGGATTTCACAGAAGAACTGGTCCACAGCATTGCCCTGGCAGAGGGGCAGTGAAAATGTATTGGCCGTGTGCAGGAGAGCATGGAGAAACCCACCGCCCCAGGCAGCTGCTGCCATGTGGACACAAGCTCTGCTGCCCAGGAGGGTCCCGTAGTGCAGGGGTTTGCAGATGGCAACGTAGCGGTCGTAAGACATGATGGTGAGAAGATAAAACTCTGCTACAGCACAGAAAAAAAAAACCAAAACCTGTGTAGCACATCCCCAGTAGGAGATGTTCCTTGTTTCCCACAGGGAATTGGACATGGCTTTGGGGACAGTGGTGGAGATGGAGCCCAGGTCAAGGAGGGAGAGGTTGAGGAGGAAGAAGTACATGGGGGTGTGGAGGTGGTGGTCACAGGCTACGGCGGTGATGATGAGGCCGTTTCCCAGGAGGGCAGCCAGGTAGATGCCCAGGAAGAGCCAGAAGTGCAAGAGCTGCAGCTCCCGTGTGTCTGCGAATGCCAGGAGGAGGAACTGGGTGATGGAGCTGCCGTTGGACATATTCTCTTTCTTCCCCTGGGGACTCTGTCCAAAGAATAAAAAGAGGAAAATTATGAGACACAATTCTTTAGGCAAAACCTCTCCATTCTTCATAGAAATCCCCCCCAGCTGAAATGCATTTCCTTTCTCTGGTTGGTGCTGGCTGAGTGTGGTGTGAGGAGCAGGACCTCAGCCCGTGTGCTGCTGAGGAGTCAGCTTTGCTCTGCTGCAGTGGGTCCATGGGAGCTGCTTTGTGACAGCTCCCACGCTCACAAGGGATGTCAGATGGAATCCACCTTTAATGCAAAGTTCAGTATCTGCACTCAGGACTCTCCAGAGCGTGGGCTGCAGAGGAGAGGCTGAGCGTGTCCTCATCATAATTTTGGCATGTTTGGTATTTTCCCCCATCACATCTGGTGAGTGTTCTTTTGAGGGGTAGAAATCCTCGTTTATATCACTGAAGATGTCAAGAGTCTAGAGACAGGACAAGCAAAAGGGCTCAGCTCTCTGTGGCTCAGAGCAGAGCCAGGAGAGCTGCAGTGTCCGTCGGTCTTTTCCCATCTGCCCTGCGCTTTCGCTTGTGCGGCCTTGAAGATGACTTCACACACAAATCGCTCTTTAAAAACCACAAATATGTGAACTCATACAGGAGCAGAAAAACACTCTTCTGAAGGGCAGATCCGTGAACTCTTCTCGGTGCCAGCCCAGAGATGGAGCTGTGATGAAGGGAGCAGGACACAACCCCTCTCCGAGAGAAGCAAAGGGCTCCGAGAGGAGAGTGCCGCCCCCCCAAGGAAAGGCTCACCTCCCCCGAGGATCCTAGGGGAGAGCTGTGCCTTTCTTTCTGGGGGCAGCTCGCAAGGCCAGCAGGACAGGCAAAGCAGACAGTCAGGGGTCCCGAGGGTGGGAGGTTCTAAAGAGAGAGTCAGCTCATTGCCCAGCAGACACTGCCCAGAAGACATCTCCAGGGAAGGGCCAAGAGAGAGCTGCCTGAAGGCACCCTCCCCCAGTGCGTGTTGGCAGTTTCCCCCCAGCCCTTGCCCATCTCTCTGCTGCCCGGGGCTGTCCCTGCCAGGAGCTGTTTCTCTCTCCCCAGGTCTCCTCCTGCCACTGCTCCCAGAGCCCATCCCACCCGCTGGGGCTCAGCTCTGCCCCGCAGAACCTCCCAGCAGCCGGGCACTGCACAGGGCCACCTCTGGCTGTGCAGGCTCCGTGGGGACATCAGGGCCACATGAGGAGGCTGAAAAGCGATGCTGATGCTGTCTGTAAGCCAGGGTGTGTGGCTTCCTGATACTCTCTGGTACTCTTGACCCCCTTAGAGGAACAGACTTGGAGTTTAGGTGCATCCTTCTGAAGGCAGAAATGAGATTCTCTGTCCCATTGCCCACCCAGACAACCCAGAGTAGGAGATTCCTTCCCTTTCAGGTAGATCCTTACTGTATTCCTAGAAAGGTCTCCTGGGAATGTCCTGTAGTGGTGTGGAGCTGTGAGCAGCCCTGACCCACACAGCACTCTCTGGACAGAAAAAGCCTGCCCTGCCAGGGCTCACTCCTTCCACCCACAGCTTCTCCCCACAGCTCCATGGGGAGCTCCCCGGGCAGGCTGAGCGGCAGAGTCCCTGCCCTGGCACACAGAGCCCTGGGGTGCAGGGACCCTGCTCGGAAGGACAGCCCTGGGCACCCCTGGCTGCACACCCACCTTCACCCCCTGCAGCTGTCCCTGGGAGAAGGCAGCCATCATGCCCTGTCCCTCTGAGGGTGCATCAGGAAAGACGTGCTCTGGAGCACATCCTCTTCTTCTACAGCAGAGAAACTAAGAGAGTCCTCCTGACAGATCCCATCACTGTCAGATGTACCAGCTGTAGGAGATCCCTCCAGGAACTGCAGCTGCGTTGCCCTGCACCCAGAGACTTACCACGTAGAGGGCTGTGAAGATTTCTGCCCCAGTGAGCTCTCAGCATCCTCCCACTCCCAACTGCCTTTAAGCTCTCTCAGCCGTGCAGGTCTCCCCTCGCTGCCTGCAGGCAGCGCCCCCAGCCCTGTTCCTGGGCAGAGCTGTCTCTCTGCAGCGCTGCCCATGGCCATCAGCTCCCTCCATCCCAGGAGCCCGGCCCAGCTCAGCAGCAGAGGGAGCATCCCAAGGCAGCACGTCCTCTGCCCCTCTGGGCTCCCTCCAGGTGTCCCTGGGGCTCCAGGGGAACCTGCTGTGAAACAGGATGAAGTCATCCCTGATGTTCCCTCCCTCAGCTGGGGAGAGACATTTCTTTCCAGAAGTATCTATTCTCCTCTCAGAATTACATGTAAATGTCACCTTTCTTGGGCTTATTATTAGACAGGACACCCAGAGAGTGACAGGCAGGGACCCCCGTTATCCCTGCTGAGGGAAGGGATCCCGCTGAGTCAATCACAGAATCACAGAGGTTGGAAGGGACCTTTTAAGATCATCTAGTCCAACCAATGAAAAAAAAACAAAAAAAAACAAACAAACAAAAAAACAACCACCACACACGCAACCCACACACACACCACCACACCACCCAACACTAATCCATATTCCCAAGCACTATGTCAACTCCTCTCTTGAATACCTCCAGGGATGGTGCCTCAACCACCTCCCTGGGCAGCCCATTCCAATGCCTGACAACCCTTTCAGTAAAGAAATATTTCCTAATATCTAACCTGAACTTCCCCTGGCGCAACTTGAGGCCATTGCCTCTTGTCCTATCATCTGTAACTTGGGAGAAGAGACCGACCCCCGCCTCTCTACAGCCTCCTTTCAGGTACTTGTAGAGAGCAATAAGGTCTCCCCTCAGTCTCCTCTTCCCCAGACTGAACAACCCCAGCTCCCTCAGCCTCTCTTCGTAAGACTTGTGCTCCAGACCCCTCACCAGCTTCGTTGCCCTTCTCTGGACCTGCTCCAGCACCTCAATGTCTTTCCTGTGGTAGGGGGCCCAAAACTGGACGCAGTACTCGAGGTGGGGTCTCACCAGTGCCGAGTACAGGGGGACGATCACCTCTCGGGTCCTACTCACTACACTGTTCTTGATACAGGCCAGGATGCTGTTGGCCTTTTTGGCCACCTGGGCACACTGCTGGCTCATGTTCAGCCTGCTGTCGACCAACACCCCCAGGTCCTTTTCTGCCAGGCAGCTCTCCAGCCATTCTTCCCCAAGCCTGTAGCGCTGCCTGGGGTTGCTGTGACCCAAGTGCAGGACCCGGCACTTGGCCTTATTGAACCTCATCCCGTTGGTCTCAGCCCATCGATCCAGCCTGTCTGGATCCCTCTGCAAAGCCTCTCTACCCTCCAGCAGATCAACACTGCCACCCAGCTTGGTGTCGTCTGCAAATTTGCTGAGGGTGCTTTCGATCCCCTCGTCCAGATCATTGATAAAGATGTTGAAGAGAACCGGCCCCAGTACCGAGCCCTGTGGGACACCACTCGTGACCGGTCGCCAACTGGACTTCATTCCATTCACCACCACTCTCTGGGCCCGGCCCTCCAGCCAGTTTTTAACCCAGCGGAGAGTATACCCATCTAAGCCATGAGCATCCAGTTTCTCCAGCAGGATACTGTGGGACACTGTATCAAAGGCCTTGCTAAAGTCTAGGTAGATAACATCCACAGCCTTTCCTTCATCCACCAAGCGAGTCACTTTGTCATAGAAGGAGATCAGGTTTGTCAAGCAGGACCTGCCCCTTGTGAACCCATGCTGGCTGGGCCTGATCACCTGGGCATCCTTCATGTGTTGCATAATGGCACTCAGGATGATCTGTTCCATCACCTTCCCAGGCACCGAGGTCAGACTGACAGGCCTGTAGTTCCCTGGATCATCCTTCCGACCCTTCTTGTGGATGGGCGTCACATTTGCTAGGCGCCAGTCGGCTGGGACCTCCCCAGTTTGCCACGACTGTTGGTAGATGATGGAAAGTGGCTCTGCAAGCACTTCTGCCAGCTCCCTCAGAACCCTCGGGTGAATCCCATCTGGGCCCATAGACTTGTTTATGTCGAGGTTATGGAGCAAGTCCCTCACCATCTCCCTTAGAATTACGGGGGCTTCGTCCTGCTCCCCGCCCCTAACTGCTAGCTCAGGGGTCTGGGTACTCGGGGGACACCCTACTCCACTGCTAAAGACCGAGGCAAAGAAGGCATTCAGTACCTCAGCCTTCTCCTCATCCTTTGTCACTATGTTACCTTCCATATCCAGGAGAGAGTGGAGGTTCTCCCGAGTCCTCCTCTTGCTATTAATATATTTATAGAAATTCTTTTTATTGTTTTTAACATCCAGGGCCAGGTTCAGTTCTAGCTGAGCTTTGGCCTTTCTAATCTTTTCCCTGCATAACTTTACTACACCTTTGTAATCTTCCTGAGTCGCCTGTCCTTTTTTCCAAAGGACATAAACTTTCCTTTTTTCCCTGAGCTGTGACCTTAACTCTTTGTTCAGCCAGGCCGGTCTCTTCCCTCGACAGCTCGCTTTCCTGCGCACAGGGACAGCCTGCTCCTGTGCTTTTAGGACTTCTTCCTTGAAAAGTGTCCAGCCTTCCTGGACTCCTTTGCCCTTCAGGGCTGCCTCCCAAGGGACTCTGTCAAGCAGACTTTTGAAAAGACCAAAGTCTGCCCTCCGGAAGTCCATGATGGCAGTCCTGCTGGTTCCCCTTCTTGCTTCCCTGAGAATCAGAAACTCTATCATTTCATGATCACTGTACCCCAGACGGCCTCCAACTGTTACATCCCCCACAAGTTCCTCTCTGTTTGCAAACAGCAGATCAAGTAGCGCTCCTTCCCTAGTTGGCTCACTCACCAGCTGTGTCAGGAAGTTATCCCCAACACACTCCAGGAATCTCCTAGACTGTTCCCTCTCAGCTGTATGGAGTGCCCAGCTGATATCTGGTAGGTTGAAGTCACCCACCAGGACAAGTGCAAGTGATCTCGAGACACCTGCTAGCTGCTTATAGAACATTTCATCAACCTCTGCATCCTGGTTGGGTGGTCTGTAATAGACTCCCACCACAATATCAGCCTTGCTGGTCCTCCCCTTGATTCGTACCCACAGGCACTCAACTCTACTATTACCCTTATTTATCTCCACACATTCATATTCCTCCCTAACATACAGGGCCACTCCTCCTCCTCTCCTTCCTTGCCTGTCCCTTCTGAAGAGCTTGTAGCCATCCATTGCAGCACTCCAGTCATTCGATTCATCCCACCACGTTTCCGTGATGGCAACTACATCATAGCTTTCATGCCGTACAATGGCTTCCAGCTCCTCCTGTTTGTTGCCCATACTACGTGCATTTGTGTAAATGCACTTTAGCTGGGCTAGTTTTCTTGCCATTTTTATGGGGGGGTGAGGCCCAACACCTCCCTGACCATGCTCAGACCCTTCTGTGGTATCCAGCCTATCACTGTCCCTCATGTCATTACCACATGGGTTACCATCCTCCACCTCTGCTGAGGCAACAGGCCACAAGACCTTGCTAGCACTTTTACCCATCGGCACTGGTAATCTGCTCCCAGGCTCCTCCTTAGTAATCCTGCTTTCATCCCCATCCCCCTTCAACCCTAGTTTAAAGCCCTTTCAATGAGCCCTGCTAATTCTTGTCCTAATATTCCTCTTTCCCTTTGGGTAAGGCTTGCCCTACCAGTTGCCACCTGGTCTAATGTCCTATAGAACATCCCATGATGAAAGAAACCAAAGTTCTGACGGTGACACCAGCCTTGGAGCCAAGAGTTAATCTGCTGGCTCTTCCTGTTTATACCCTCATCAATCCCTGCAAGTAATGGGATGGAGGAGAACACAATTTGTGCTCCTGATCCCTTAACCAGCTGTCCAAGGGCCCTAAAGTCTTTCTTCAGGGCCCTTGGACTACTGTTAGCTACCTGATCCCTGCCTACTTGAAATACCAATAATGGATAGTAATCCGAGGGGCGGACCAGGGCAGGGAGATTTTTCTTTATATCCTTAATCCTCAATGGAGCGTCTCATTCTGTGTTTCTATTCCCAGCATTGGAACAAACCTCAGCTCCCTTTCCATGCCTGCCACAAACCCATAGGAGGTGGGATTCCTCTCGCGCAGGGGTTGAGGTGTGCACAAAACCAGGCTCCCGCGTGTGAGCTCCTTGTCTCAGCTCCCAGGGATCCTATATGAGCCTGGTGGGAAATCCTTTGGCCAAGTGAACTGACCGCTGATGCCCAAATAAAGGCCAGAAGAATTTTCTCCTACTCGTTATGTTCATGGCAGTTTTTGGAGTTCTTCATTTGAACAACTGCAGTCCTGTGCCCCGGGGAGAGCAAGGTCTCTCTCCTTTCCATCAGCTGAATTTACCAGATCTCCAGTGCCTATAGTGGCATTTGACCCATGGTCAGCCCCACGTTGCCTGACAGAATTGAGGGCACCTACTCAATTTAATGTTCAAATCCAGACCCACAGAGCTACATGAGATGCCGAGGATGCCATGGACTACACAGGACCTACAGGAACGCAGTCCCCCCCTTCAGGGCAGATTCTTTGCCGCAGTTACCACCAGTGAGGTCTCCCAGGCCCTTGTGCTTTGAGGCAGGACTCTGGAGGAGAAGAACCAGCAGTGGATGGGGATCAGACCAAGGGTTACTTGAGCAAACCACACCCTTAAAAGTCTATGGGACCAAAGGGTTTGCCTCAAAGGCAGCTGAAAGTGTCTCTTTTCACCAGGAGGTGCTGGACTTTGATGATCCCAGTAAGAAAGGCACTCAGACACAATAAGGAGTCCTTTAAAATGCTGTTCATGAGGTCTAGCACTGTGTATCACAGAAGCAATCTCGCGTACTTTTTGATGGTGGGAACCCCAGGAGATGTAGCATTACATAGACATTTGATGCAAATGCAGCAAACCATGCAGATCCCATCCACAGAAGACTGTCTCCTGGTTTGGTCATTCAACTGGATCTCCTGTGCAGGTCCCTTGACCTTACTTCGTCTTATGGCAAAACCAGCTTTCAGAAGGATTTGAATTATTTTATTCCCCTTCTCAAAAACTTCTTCTGCTGTGTTGCCCCATACGATGATGTCGTCAATGTACTGCAGATGTTCTGGAGCTTCACCCTGTTCCAGTGCAGTCTGGATCAGTCCACGGCAAATGGTGGGGCTATGTTTCCACCCCGGGGCAGTCGGTTCCAGGTGTACTGGACACCTCTCCAAGTGAAAGCAAACTGTGATCTGCACTCTGCTGCCAGAGGGATTGAGAAAAACGCATTAGCGATATCAATTGTGGCATACCACTTGGCTGCCTTGGACTCCAGTTCGTATTGAAGTTCTAACATGTCCGGCACGGCAGCACTCAGCGGTGGAGTGACTTCATTAAGGCCACGATAGTCCACAGTTAGCCTCCACTCTCCATTAGATTTCTGCACCGGCCATATGGGACTGTTAAAGGGCGAGCGAGTCTTGCTGATCACTCCTTGAATCTCTAGTTGACGAATCAGCTTATGGATGGGGATCGGAGAATCTCGGTTAGTTCGATACTGCCGCCGATGAACTGTTGTGGTAGCGATTGGCACCTGTTGTTCTTTGACTCTCAACAGCCCCACAACAGAAGGGTCCTCTGAGAGACCAGGCAAGGTAGACAACTGTTTAACTTCTTCCGCCTCCAAGGCAGCTATGCCAAAAGCCCACCGGTACCCTTTCGGGTCCTTAAAATACCCTCTCCTGAGATAATCTATACCAAGGATGCATGGAGCGTCTGGACCAGTCACAATGGGATGCTTTTGCCACTCATTCCCAGTTAGGCTCATTTCAGCCTCCAGTACAGTCAATTCTTGGGATCCACCTGTCACTCCAGAAATACAAATGGGTTCTGTCCCTCTATAGCTTGATGGTATTAGGGTACACTGTGCACCTGTGTCCACTAAAGCTCTATACTCCTGTGGCTCTGATGTGCCAGGCCATCGAATCCACACTGTCCAATAAACCCGGTTGTCCCTTTCCCCCACCTGGCTGGAGGCAGGGCCCCCCTAATACTGGTCATAGTATCCGTTACTCGCCTCTTGCAGAAATGCTCTGGAAGTTCCTTCAAGGGGATCAGAAGTAGGCTCAGGCCTTCTATTCTGTCTGGGGAACTGCACATTGGAAACCGGGGCAGCACTTTTCCTGGGGAGATCCACTTTTGTGGTTGTTCTTCCTTGCAATTCCTGTACCCGTGCCCGTAGGATTGAAGTAGGTTGTCTGTCCCACTTCCTCATGTCCTCTCCGTGGTCACGCAAGCAGAACCACAGGGTGCTTCGCGGGGTGTACTCCCTGTATTCTCTATCTTGAGTGGAAAAACATCTGTTCCTAACAGCTGAGATACTGGCTCGTACAGGTGGGGAGGACATATTCTCTTCAAGTTGCTGGACCTTCCGGGACAGTTTCTCCACAGCTGAGACGAGGGGAGAAGAGAGATTTTCTTCATATTGCCGAAGTCGGGCAGCCACCTCATCCACTGTTGGTCCCTCTTCGCCTTTCCACTCCATCACTGCTAATGAGTTGGCATATGATGATGGTGCGCTCCGTACAAACTTCCGCCCCATGGACCTTGTGCATTGGATCTCATCAGGATCTGTGGGAAACTGGGCATTGTCCAGGTCATAATAAATCATCTCCCGCACGGCTAATTCTCTCAGGTACTGAATACCTCTTTCCATGGTGGTCCACTTGCTTGGATGACATACAACATCTTCACTGAAGGGATACCTTTCCCTCATGCCTGACAGGAGTCGCCTCCAGAGGCTGAGAGCTTGTGTCCTTTTCCCAATTGCCCTGTCAATGCCCCCCTCTCTAGACAGAGATCCCAGCTGCCTGGCTTCCCTACTCTCCAATTCCAAGCTACCAGCTCCGTTGTCCCAGCACCGGAGCAGCCAGGTGACAAGGTGCTCACCTGGAAGTCGACTGAAATCTTTTCGCATGTCCCGCAGCTCACTCAGGGACAGGGATCGAGTGATTATCTCTCGTTCTGCCTCTTCCTCTTGTTCTTGTGACAACCCTGGATCATCGTCATCCTTCGCTGAGCGAACTGATTTCTTGGTGTATTTCTTCTTCTGGATAGGGGCAACTGATACGGGCACAGGTTGGTTTTCTGGTTCAGTTGCAGTGCCTGCCACTGGGGTTAGAGTAGCTGCAGTGCCTGCCGCAGGGGCTGGAGTAGCCGCAGTGCCTGCCGCAGGGGCCGGAGCAGCCACCATGCCTGCCGCAGGGGCCAGAGCAGCCACCGCACCCGCCGCAGGGGCCGGAGCAGCCGCAGTGCCCGCCGCAGGGGCTGGAGCAGCCGCAGTGCCTGCCGCAGGGGCTGGGGCAGCCGCAGTGCCTGTCGGCCTGGTTTCCATCTCTTCCTCCTGAGGATGCTGCGCAACATTGAGCAATGCTTGGTAGATACTGGCCAGGGCCCAGCACAATGCAGTGAGTTGTGCCTCTCTGGAGTAGCCACAGCATTTTCCTTTCAAATATTCTATCACTTTATCAGGGTTCTGTAATTGTTCGGTGGTGAAATCCCAGACCATTGGAGGTGAAAAACTCTCTAGATACCTGCCCATGTTCTCCCACATGCCATGCCATCCATGACTCTCCAGCCTTGGGGCAGATCTCGGTGTGGTAGTCTTAAATAGTTGCTTAACCCTAAACAAAAACTGAAAAACATTCAGGAGACCTAGCAATAGGACCAAGCTGGTCTGCGTGTCCCAAGAGTATTCAAAATTCTCAAAAACTGGCATATCCAGCACAAAGGAGAAAAGGGAGGTGAAAGAGCTGGGAAAAGTATCCCCCCCTGCTTCCCCCATAGACTCAGTGTATTTATTAATAAATTCCCCGAGATATGGGCAGGAAAGCAGTGCCAAATAAACAACCCAACATAACCATCTGAACAGTGATGCTATCATATCATAAGTTGATATCGCACAGGACAGCAAAATTATAATCCTGAGCCCTCTCCCAGGAGTGATAAACATCATCATGGGGAGTACATAGAGCATGTAAGAGTTTACATAACACAGCCATGAAAACAAACGAAGCAACATTATCCCCAGTAAATAATACAATAAATACCGATAACAAATTCCTTTTAGCACGCTCTGGTCAGATCTGTCTTTATCTCAACCCTCCGAGTTGCCCCACGTTGGGCGCCAAAAAGGACTGTCGTGGTTTAGCCTCAGACGGCAACAAAGGACCAGGTGTCAGCCGCTCGCTCAGATCGGGCCCTCCCCCCGCCAGCGCGGCCGGGAGGGGAGAATCGGAAGAAAAAGGCAAAAACTCATGGGTTGAGACAAAGGCAATTTAACAGAACAGCAAGGGGAGCAAGAAACAACAACAATAATAACACCGACAGGGGAATATACAACCACGAGTACGATACCACCGCTTGCCAACCGCACCCGGGACGCCCCCCGACTGCTCCGCTCCCCTGGGGGATGACTTCCTCCTCCCCCCCCCCCCCCCCGACTTCCTGCCCCTCCCCTTCCCCGGCTAGCTCCTGTTATCCCCTGGGCATGGCTCACATGGGATGGAATACCTGTGTCCCTGCTAGGTCCTGGGGAGAATTAACCCTATCCCCGCCAGACCCAGGACATTTGGTCATTCAAACTTCTACAGGATTTTCTTACAAGGAAAGAACGCTATTCCTCATCTCTACAGTCAAACACAATGTTTTCACGAGAGCTTCCTGCTGCAGCATTGGATACTGGGAAGGCCACGCAGGAGGCATAATGTCCGGTAGAGAGTGGGACCTGTCTGCAGGCTCTTGTGTGACAATGTCTGCTGAGGTTGTCCTGCGCCCAAGGGATCTGACAGCACAGCACAGGGGTGAAGGCACTGCCAGGAGGAGCCTCGTATCTTGTCACGGCACTGTGATGGTTTTGGAATAAATGCGATGTGGTGGGACAGTTTGCTGAGCTGTGGTGCTGCAATGGAAGGATAGAGGCTCTGCTGGAGAGAGTGGCAGGGAGGATGAGGATGGGGTGATGCCACCTGTGTGAAGGAGCAGCTCAGATACATGGAGCTCCTCTATGAGATGGGAATACGTTGAGTGAGCTTGTGGAGGGAGGATGAGAGGAGAAGCCAGTAAGGGTGACATTGTCTGGGAAGGTCTGCCTCCTGCTTGAGGGTAAGAAGGCTCCGCAGAGGGATCTGGGTGGCCTGGAGTGATGGAACTGAGGCCAATGGTGTGAGACTCACCAAGTGCTGAGTCCTGCACTTGGGTCACAACAACCCCTTGGCTTGGGGCAGAGTGGCTGGAGCTGCCTGGCAGGAAAGGACCTGGGGGTGTTGGTCGACTGTCGGCTGAACATGAGCCAGCAGTGTGCCCAGGTGGCCAAGAAGGCCAACAGCATCCTGGCCTGGATCAGGAACGGTGTGGTGAGCAGGACTAGAGAAGTGATGGTCCCCCTGTACTCAGCCCTGGTGAGGCCCCACCTCGAAAGGGTTGTCGAGCATTGGAACAGGCTGCCCAGGGAAGTGGTTGGGCCACAATCCTTGGAGGTATTTAACAGAGGTTTAGATGTGGTTCTTAGAGACATGGTTTAGGGGTGGACTTGGTAGTGTTAGGATAACAGGTGGACTCGATGGTCTTAAAGGTCCTTTCAAACCTAAATGATTCTATGATTCTATGACCATAAGCACCCAGTGCAACCCTCTAGAGGCCCCAGTGTATCTGAGGTATTTGCCCGGCACTGGCAGTTATCAGAGAAGGCTGATAGATCCACGTCTCTTCCATCATTTGCCTCTACTCTTCAGGACATATAAGCTTAATTAGAAAAGTTTCAAGAGTTTAGTTAAAGAGGAAAGTCCATAAAGAGAACTTTGAAGAAGTGAGAGAAGACTTCTCCAATCTATATTGATACAGAGTGTCTCCTAAAGAAGGTGTGTGGAAAGGTAAGAAAAGCAGTCTCCTTGATGTCCATCACTGTATGGATGACCTTGCTCCTCACCTCCCCAGCCCTGCCATGTCTCTGTGTTTGTATGGCTGGCTATGTTAGTGGAAAATATATATATATCTGTATGACACACGTGGAGTCAGAGCAGGTCTTAGATTTGCAGTCTATCCAGAAATTGACCTTGGACCCCCTCATCTCCTCACTTACCCCAGAAACAACAAGCACACACACACACAAATGGCTCTGGAATGGACTATTCTTGACCTTGGAGATCATACAATCGTAGAATACCTCGAATTGGAAGGGAGCCATAAGGATCATCAAGTCCAACTCTCTCCTCCTCGCAGAACTACCTAATGCTAAACCATATGACTAAGAGCGTCGTCCAGACACTCCTTGAACTCTGACAGGCTTGGTGCAGGGACCACTTCTCCATGGAGACTCTCCTGGTGACTGACCACCCTCTCAGTGAAGAACCTTTTCCTAAAGTCCAATCTCAACTTCCCCTGTCGAAGCCTCATTCCCCTTCCCTGTGTCCTATCGCTGGTGACCAGAGAGAGGAGATTAGCACCTCCCCTTCCCCTTCCCTGTGTCCTATCGCTGGTGACCAGAGAGAGGAGATTAGCACCTCCCCTTCCACAGCCCCCCTTGAGGAAGCTGTAGACTGGGATGATGGCCCAGCCCAGCCCCAGCCGTGTGGGTTTAGTTGGTGGGTGCTTTTTTTTGTTGGTGGTGGGTTTTTTTTTTTTTTGGTTGGTTGTTTTTTTGTTTGCTTGTTTGTTTGTTTTTGTGTGTTGTGGGGTTTTTTTGGATTTTTTTTGTTTTTTATGTGGTTGGACTCAATGATCTCAAAGGTCCCTTCCAACCACTAGGATTCTGTGATTCTGTGATTCTGTGATTCTGTGTCCCATGCAGGGATCTGCAGGCAGCCTGGCTCTCAGTCTGCCAAGGTCTGGGCAAGAAGAGATGCCGGGTGGGACTGGCTGTTCACTTGACACAGACACAGAGTCCAGCAGGAGGAAGAAGATGGCCAGGGAGAAAACCTCACCCATAAACTGGGGCGAGCGGTCAGTGCTGGAGACGGTGATGTGAGAGACAAATGCCCTGGGGCACCTTCCCAGTCTGTCCGTACCGGCAAGGGCACAGACTGGCCTCCTCTCTCCTGCACCCATGTAGCTTGGCTCTGCAACTCACAACCTCGCGCCGCATGGTCACATGGCCCAGCCAACATTGGTGGTGTTCCTCTCCCAGGCACTTTCCAGCTCAGCCCGGGCCCTCCCCATCTCTCCCCGCAGTCCCTGCTTTCCCTCCAGCTCACCCAAGAAGAGCAGCCCAGTCTGGGCTGGCCCCATGGCAGTGCCCACCACAGGGTGCTGCAGAGCTCTGGGTGCTCACCCCACAGCCACAGCCCCTCGGAAGGGCACAGCAGCTGCTGGGGGACAGAGAAAGGTCTTAGCCTCCCCTTTCAGCCCCAGGGCTGAAGGCTGGATGTGACACACAAAAAGTGGAGACTTCACTGGCCATGCCGGTCAGGGTGGAAGCAGACTCAGCTGGATGGGAATCACTGCTGCTGGACACTCTTCATCTTCCCTAATTGCTCTGTAGCCAAGGACAGGGATGGGCAGGACCAAGGGGTGTCTCCAACGGCATGACGGGCAAGAGAGGGCTGCACTAGATCCAGCCCTTGGGGCTTTCCAAGAGGGTGTCCTGAACTATGCTCCCATCTTATGTCCCTTTGCCTGCTGGCTCCTCACAGCCTCTCCTGGCATTGAAGGGCTCTCATTTGCCCATGGGCTCTTCAAGTTCCCCCATTTCTTTGGGAAACGTTCCCTTGGACAGTCACTCATTTGATGAGGTGCCACTCACTGCCCACTCAGACTCACACACTCTCCCTGGAGATCCCCTGAGCTCTCCTGGCAGCTCCCGATTCCTCTCCAGGAGGGCATTGGCCAGCAGCCCCAGCACAAGTGGGACACTGCCAGGCAGATAAGTCAGAGACCATTTACCATCTGCTTGGACATGTCTCACCAAGAAAGGAAGTCTTCATCCAGCCCTTGGTCCCTAACAGATCCCCCTGGGACTCTGAACCTGTCCCACTGAATCCATAGAGAACCCCAGAACACCAAGAGGACCTTTCATAGAGCAGTTCCTTGCTAGAATTCCTGGCACCAGCTTTGGAAGAGGCGTCCAGCCTCTGGCCCTGCCTTGAGAAGTCCCTTTAGTGAAAGCGGAGACCAGCTCTGACACAGTGGTTCACGTGGCCTGCTCCTGCCCACAGCCACAGAGATGCCACTGCAGAGACAACAGGAGTGTCACAAGTTACACGAGACCTTAGGGGTAACGCAAAGGCAAGGGCACAGCAAGGACAGTGTGGATGTGAGGAGAGACCAGCCCTGGAAAGGCCGCGTCCTGCTGCTGTCCTTGGCCATGACTCCAGGGAAGCAGCAGCCCCGACTCGCAGCCGGCAGAGACAGAGTGCCCAGCGAGGCAGCCAGGGGCAGCCCCAAGGGCCCCCGGGGCTGATCCTCCATGGGGCAGCTGGGCATTGGCCTCCTGAACCCCTCCTGCATGATGGGGCTGGTCACCCAGCTCCCGAGGAGATGTGCAGAGATGGGAGCCGAGACAAATGATCTTGTGCTGGCTTCTTCATTGAGTTTATTTAAAAGGGAGCATGGATCCCTTATTATTATCATCTTATTGGCATTACTGAGACGTGGTGGGATGGCTCTTATGACTGGAGTGTTGGAATGGAGGGTTACAGACTCTTCAGGAAGGACAGGCTGGGCAGACGGGGTGGGGGTGTTGCCCTCTTTGTAAACGACCAGCTGGAGTGTGTGGAGCTCCACCTGGGGATAGATGAAGACCTGACAGAGAGCTTATGGGTCAGGATTAGAGGGAGAACAGGGGCAAGTGATGTTACAGTAGGGGTCTGTATACAGTAGGGGTCTGCTACAGGCCACCAGATCAGAGTGACAGGGAGGATGGGACCCTCTATAGGCAGATAGAAGCAGCATTGCGCTCGCACACCCTGGTCCTCATGGGGGACTTCAACCACCCCAATATCTGTTGGAAGGACAACACAGCAAGGCACGTGAAATCCAGGAAGTTCTTGGAATGCGTTAATGATAACTTTCTTCTTCAAATGATCAAGGAGCCAACGAGGAGAGGAGCCGTGCTGGACCTTGTCCTTACCAACAAGGAGGGGCTGGTGGGGAATGTCAAGCTCAAGGGTAGCCTCGGCTGCAGCGACCACGAAATGGTAGAATTCAAGATTCATAGGAAAGCGAGGAGGGTGTGCAGCAAGCTCGCTACCTTGAACTTCAGAAGAGCAGACTTTGGTCTCCTGAGAGATCTGATTGGCAGGGTAGCGTGGGAGAAAGAACTGGAGGGGAGAGGGGCCCAAGAAAGCTGGTTGGCATTCAAGGATCGCCTCCTCCAAGCTCAGGAGAGGTGCATCCCAAAAAAGAAGAAGTCAGGCAAAATAGCCAGCAGGCCTGTGTGGATGAACAAGGAGCTGCTGGACAAGCTCAAGACCAAAAGGGAGGCCTATAGAGGGTGGAAGCAGGGACGGGTAGAATGGGCAGAGTATAAAGAAACTGTCCGAGTGGCCAGGAACCAGATCAGGCAAGCGAAAGCCCAGGCAGAACTAAATCTAGGCAGGGACATCAAAAACAATAAGAAAAACTTCTACAGATATGTCAGGGACAAAGGCAAGACTAGGGAAGTTGTGGGCCCTCTCCGGAAGGAAACGGGAGACCTGGCCTCCCAGGATATGGATAAGGCTGAGCTACTGAACAACTTTTTTGCCTCAGTCTTCACCGGCAAGGGCTCCGACCACACTGCCCAAGTCACGGAAGGCAAAAACAGGGGCTCTGTGAATGAAGAACTGCCCACAGTAGGAGAAGATCAGGTTCGAGACCTCTTAAGGAACCTGAAGGTGCATAAGTCCATGGGACCTGACAAAATCCACCCACGGGTCCATTCACTAGACCCCCTTCCGCTTGACAACATCTTTCCTGTCCCCAAGTGGGGTAGATGACACCAGTGAGCTCCAAAACCTCCTGGGTGCTCTGCACCTTGCTCTGTTGTACCTTCAGTAGATACGGGGATAGCGTAAGTCTTCCATGAGGACCACGGCCTACAAACATGAGGCCATGTCGCTCCAGTCATCTGAAGAAGAATTCATCCACTTCCTCTTCCTGATCAGGAGCTCCATAGCAGACATCCACCCAAGACAGTGTTGCCCATGTTTTTCTGCCCTCTCATCCCGACCCCCCAGCTCTCAGCTGACTCACCCTCCACCCCCAGGCAGGGCTCCATGCAGTCCTGTCCTGGCTGGCACTGAGCTGGCCAATGACAAGACCAGAGATGCTCTCGCCCATCTCTCGCTCCAAGCAGAGGAAGAAGAAAAATAGAGAGAGTTACAAGGTTAGAAAGAAAACCAAAAACACTTTAATGAAATAGTAATAATAAGATACAAGGAAATAATGAAATAGATACAATATATATGAATATACGTACAAAACCTTACCAAGCTCCCAGGGAGATGTCACCACCAGCAGGCACTGGGAAAGTTCCAGACTGGTCTCAGTGGAATGGGAACGGGATTCCGGAACACACTGATGGGGATCAAAGGTAGAGGCATTGACAGGGTCTTCATGAGCCATCAAAGACAAAGAGAGCCATTGAAGCCCTTCACGAGGAGCCAACCCGACAGCTCGGATCCCTCAGCTTTTACGCTGAGCATGGGGCAGATGGGATGGAACACCCAACTGGTCAGTTTGGGTCACCTGACCTGTCCACACCTCCCCACAGGTGCAGCCCCTCCATGGGGTAAACAACCAGGTCAGCTGGCCCTGGGTGCCACAGAAACGAGTATACGCAAGAGCCTCTCTCACTGAACAGAAAGTTGGGTCCGATCCACCCCAAACCAGGACAAGTCCTGACTCTGTCTTCCATAAAGGGCCTTCGCTTCCCGACCAAGACCTATGGCATTATCTTGATGTCGCACCCCCAAGACCCCATGGTTTCTCTAGGAGGTCTGGGCTACCGTCTTCCTCCAGTACCCAACTTGCAGACCTTCTGGGATCTCTATTGTCCAGTCCAGATTTAGACCCTCAAAAATGCATGGCTTGCAGGCCTCTTCTACACTCTGGTTGCTCTGGTTTGATGTTCACTCGTGGTTACACCACTGACATACACACCAACATTAGATGCACATACCTGTCTTGCCAGATTCTGGCCCCCCAGAGAGCACAAGACCTGATGACATGGGGTTCCCTCTCCAGTGTCTGGCACTTTGGGCCTCCATCTGTACATAGAGCAGAGAGCTCCCTCAGCCCAAAAAGCTCTTGTAAATGGAGGTGTTAAAAAAACAGGATGGGCTGCGGTGACCAGGGTCAGGGCACGGCCAGGAAGTGTCCTCACCAGCCACCTCTTTACACACGACCAGCTCCTGTCATCCCTTTTTCCCTCTCTTTTCCCATGCTTCTTCCTCCACAAAACTTCTTGATCCCACCCTTTCCCTTCCTTTGGTCCTTTCCTAGACATCCCATGGGAAGTCTTGCACAGTCCCCAAAGGTGCTGTCTGGCTTCACAGCACCAGTCTCAGACCTCCGAGGCAGAAACCCCCATCCTCATTTGGCAAGGTCATCCTGGCAGGCTCTCCCATTGACCCACTTGGTGAATCATTCACGCAGGTATGTTGGAACTTTCTTGGAATTCATTTTTTACTTTTTGGGTTTTGAATTGTTCCTCTGAAAACGTGGCAATTCATGTCCTAGAGATAGCAACTCAGAATCACAGAATCACAGAGGTTGGAAGGGACCTTTTAAGATCATCTAGTCCAACCAATGAAAAAAAAAAAAACAAAAAAACAAACACCAAACACAACACAAAAAAACAAAAAAACAAAAAAACAAAAACAAAACCACCACACACGCAACCCACACACACACCACCACACCACCCAACACTAATCCATATTCCCAAGCACTATGTCAACTCCTCTCTTGAATACCTCCAGGGATGGTGCCTCAACCACCTCCCTGGGCAGCCCATTCCAATGCCTGACAACCCTTTCAGTAAAGAAATATTTCCTAATATCTAACCTGAACTTCCCCTGGCGCAACTTGAGGCCATTGCCTCTTGTCCTATCATCTGTAACTTGGGAGAAGAGACCGACCCCCGCCTCTCTACAGCCTCCTTTCAGGTACTTGTAGAGAGCAATAAGGTCTCCCCTCAGTCTCCTCTTCCCCAGACTGAACAACCCCAGCTCCCTCAGCCTCTCTTCGTAAGACTTGTGCTCCAGACCCCTCACCAGCTTCGTTGCCCTTCTCTGGACCTGCTCCAGCACCTCAATGTCTTTCCTGTGGTAGGGGGCCCAAAACTGGACGCAGTACTCGAGGTGGGGTCTCACCAGTGCCGAGTACAGGGGGACGATCACCTCTCGGGTCCTACTCACTACACTGTTCTTGATACAGGCCAGGATGCTGTTGGCCTTTTTGGCCACCTGGGCACACTGCTGGCTCATGTTCAGCCTGCTGTCGACCAACACCCCCAGGTCCTTTTCTGCCAGGCAGCTCTCCAGCCATTCTTCCCCAAGCCTGTAGCGCTGCCTGGGGTTGCTGTGACCCAAGTGCAGGACCCGGCACTTGGCCTTATTGAACCTCATCCCGTTGGTCTCAGCCCATCGATCCAGCCTGTCTGGATCCCTCTGCAAAGCCTCTCTACCCTCCAGCAGATCAACACTGCCACCCAGCTTGGTGTCGTCTGCAAATTTGCTGAGGGTGCTTTCGATCCCCTCGTCCAGATCATTGATAAAGATGTTGAAGAGAACCGGCCCCAGTACCGAGCCCTGTGGGACACCACTCGTGACCGGTCGCCAACTGGACTTCATTCCATTCACCACCACTCTCTGGGCCCGGCCCTCCAGCCAGTTTTTAACCCAGCGGAGAGTATACCCATCTAAGCCATGAGCATCCAGTTTCTCCAGCAGGATACTGTGGGACACTGTATCAAAGGCCTTGCTAAAGTCTAGGTAGATAACATCCACAGCCTTTCCTTCATCCACCAAGCGAGTCACTTTGTCATAGAAGGAGATCAGGTTTGTCAAGCAGGACCTGCCCCTTGTGAACCCATGCTGGCTGGGCCTGATCACCTGGGCATCCTTCATGTGTTGCATAATGGCACTCAGGATGATCTGTTCCATCACCTTCCCAGGCACCGAGGTCAGACTGACAGGCCTGTAGTTCCCTGGATCATCCTTCCGACCCTTCTTGTGGATGGGCGTCACATTTGCTAGGCGCCAGTCGGCTGGGACCTCCCCAGTTTGCCACGACTGTTGGTAGATGATGGAAAGTGGCTCTGCAAGCACTTCTGCCAGCTCCCTCAGAACCCTCGGGTGAATCCCATCTGGGCCCATAGACTTGTTTATGTCGAGGTTATGGAGCAAGTCCCTCACCATCTCCCTTAGAATTACGGGGGCTTCGTCCTGCTCCCCGCCCCTAACTGCTAGCTCAGGGGTCTGGGTACTCGGGGGACACCCTACTCCACTGCTAAAGACCGAGGCAAAGAAGGCATTCAGTACCTCAGCCTTCTCCTCATCCTTTGTCACTATGTTACCTTCCATATCCAGGAGAGAGTGGAGGTTCTCCCGAGTCCTCCTCTTGCTATTAATATATTTATAGAAATTCTTTTTATTGTTTTTAACATCCAGGGCCAGGTTCAGTTCTAGCTGAGCTTTGGCCTTTCTAATCTTTTCCCTGCATAACTTTACTACACCTTTGTAATCTTCCTGAGTCGCCTGTCCTTTTTTCCAAAGGACATAAACTTTCCTTTTTTCCCTGAGCTGTGACCTTAACTCTTTGTTCAGCCAGGCCGGTCTCTTCCCTCGACAGCTCGCTTTCCTGCGCACAGGGACAGCCTGCTCCTGTGCTTTTAGGACTTCTTCCTTGAAAAGTGTCCAGCCTTCCTGGACTCCTTTGCCCTTCAGGGCTGCCTCCCAAGGGACTCTGTCAAGCAGACTTTTGAAAAGACCAAAGTCTGCCCTCCGGAAGTCCATGATGGCAGTCCTGCTGGTTCCCCTTCTTGCTTCCCTGAGAATCAGAAACTCTATCATTTCATGATCACTGTACCCCAGACGGCCTCCAACTGTTACATCCCCCACAAGTTCCTCTCTGTTTGCAAACAGCAGATCAAGTAGCGCTCCTTCCCTAGTTGGCTCACTCACCAGCTGTGTCAGGAAGTTATCCCCAACACACTCCAGGAATCTCCTAGACTGTTCCCTCTCAGCTGTATGGAGTGCCCAGCTGATATCTGGTAGGTTGAAGTCACCCACCAGGACAAGTGCAAGTGATCTCAAGACACCTGCTAGCTGCTTATAGAACATTTCATCAACCTCTGCATCCTGGTTGGGTGGTCTGTAATAGACTCCCACCACAATATCAGCCTTGCTGGTCCTCCCCTTGATTCGTACCCACAGGCACTCAACTCTACTATTACCCTCATTTATCTCCACACATTCATATTCCTCCCTAACATACAGGGCCACTCCTCCTCCTCTCCTTCCTTGCCTGTCCCTTCTGAAGAGCTTGTAGCCATCCATTGCAGCACTCCAGTCATTCGATTCATCCCACCACGTTTCCGTGATGGCAACTACATCATAGCTTTCATGCCGTACAATGGCTTCCAGCTCCTCCTGTTTGTTGCCCATACTACGTGCATTTGTGTAAATGCACTTTAGCTGGGCTAGTTTTCTTGCCATTTTTATGGGGGGGTGAGGCCCAACACCTCCCTGACCATGCTCAGACCCTTCTGTGGTATCCAGCCTATCACTGTCCCTCATGTCATTACCACATGGGTTACCATCCTCCACCTCTGCTGAGGCAACAGGCCACAAGACCTTGCTAGCACTTTTACCCATCGGCACTGGTAATCTGCTCCCAGGCTCCTCCTTAGTAATCCTGCTTTCATCCCCATCCCCCTTCAACCCTAGTTTAAAGCCCTTTCAATGAGCCCTGCTAATTCTTGTCCTAATATTCCTCTTTCCCTTTGGGTAAGGCTTGCCCTACCAGTTGCCACCTGGTCTAATGTCCTATAGAACATCCCATGATGAAAGAAACCAAAGTTCTGACGGTGACACCAGCCTTGGAGCCAAGAGTTAATCTGCTGGCTCTTCCTGTTTATACCCTCATCAATCCCTGCAAGTAATGGGATGGAGGAGAACACAATTTGTGCTCCTGATCCCTTAACCAGCTGTCCAAGGGCCCTAAAGTCTTTCTTCAGGGCCCTTGGACTACTGTTAGCTACCTGATCCCTGCCTACTTGAAATACCAATAATGGATAGTAATCCGAGGGGCGGACCAGGGCAGGGAGATTTTTCTTTATATCCTTAATCCTGGCCCCAGGGAGGCAGCAGACTTCTCTGTGGGAAGGATCCGGTCTGCAAATGGGGCCTTCTGTTCCCCGCAAAAGAGAGTCACCCACCACAATTACCTTCCTCTTTTTTTTTGTTGCTGAAGTCCGAAGGCGTGGGGGTGGCTGGCTGACTCTGGGTAGTTCACTGTCTAAATCCTTGTCCCTATCCTCGTATGCCTGGCCCTCGACTTCCAAAGCACCGTACCTATTTTGTAGGTGCAACTGGGAAGGTGACAGGGGCTGGCAGGAGTTTTGCTTGCCCTTCCGAGGAGGGACCTGCCTCCATTCCTCATTGTCCCTTAGGTTCCTTTCTTCTGCCTGGTGACAAGCAGAAGGGAGATCATCCACATCCTGCAGAGCCTCTGCCCCACTCCTACGCCTCAGTGTACGGCTCCACCAATCTATTTCGCTTTCACTGTCTCTAATACTTCTAAGTCTATCCACCTCTTCCTTCAGTTCAACCACCTGCCTGAGTAGGTGGTTTATTTGATCACACCGCACACATGCGGTGTCTCTGGCTCCATTAGGAACACATGCCAGGCTGAGGCATTCACTGCAGCTGGAGACCTGCACAGACACGTGTTTTTGTGGGACCTCCGTCTGAGTTTCCACATTCTTCCTTGTGGGGCATTTTGCACGTGTTGGGGGCATGTTCTTGTCTAGAGCCACGAGGGGATCGACAACTGATGGCTGCTCCCACCCGCTGTGCGCTCGTGCGCTAATATATTTGCCCTTGCTCTCACGCGCACCCGGCACGCGCTCTGACTCTGCTGCGGCTAGCTGCCGCTGTCGCTGTCCGCGTGGTCTGGGCGAAGCTCGCGCTATGGCCGCTTTTAAGTTTGCCGCGGCTCGCCCGGCCCGCCCCCAGACACGTCAGCCTCTCGCTCCCTCTCGCGATTCCCGAGTCCTTTCGGGCCTCTCCGCCTTCCCTCGGCCTCTCCGTCTCCGGGAAGCCCCCTCTAGCTCGAGTTTAAAGCTGCAGCACTCACCGCTGCCGCTGTCGCTGTCCGCGTGGTCTCACTCTTTCTTCTTTATGGGAGTGCTGGGGACTAGGTCAGATTAAAGTGCCTCCATGGTGTATGTCGGTATTTGCAGCCCTGTGCAGAAGGAGTTGGGGCTATTACAATCAAAGAATCATAGAACGGCTTGGGTTGGAAGGGACCTAAAAGATCATCTAGTCCAAGCCCGGTGCCGTGGGCAGGGACATCTTTCACTAGTTTGGGTGTCTCCAAGTTCCTGACCTCGGACACTTCCAGGGATGGGGCATCCACAACTTCTCTGGGCAACCTGTTCCAGTGTCTTTTCACCCTCATCGGAAACCATTTCTTCCTTATGTCTCATCTAAATCTACCCTCTCTCAGTTTAAAGCCCTTGCCCCTTGTCCTGCCACTACAGGCCTCGGTAAAAAGTCTCACTCCATCTTTCTTGGCCCATGACCACTACGTTTCCATCTGCAAACACCGTGGAGAGAGCCCAGGGGTCTCCCGAGATGGGGTTTGGAGGCCTCAAGCACATGACCAGTATAGAGAGGCCCTGGGCTCAGTGGTATGGGGACCGTGGACAGTATAGGAGTGGCCTGAGTGTGCTTGAAGGGTGGTCTCGGAGCTGGTGGAGCTTCTCTTCATAGTGGAAAAGGGCATGAGAAAGAAATAATGCCACAATGTGCATCTGGGAAGGTGCAGACTGGACTTCAGGAGAAAAAAGGTGTCACTCCAAGGGCAGTGCTGTGGTGCAACACGTCACCCAGAAGGAGTCTGGATCAGCCCAAGGCTTTGTGCTTCAAGGAAGGGCCAGGGAGGGCGAGAGATACCAGCAAAGGAAGGTGACAGCAAGGTGGGGCAGCCGGGTGGATGACTGCAGCCTGCAGGGAAAGAGGCAGAGGTGACGCGACACCGTAGAACAGCCCGAGGTGGAGAAGACAGAGGGATGTGGCAAAGGTTGAAGCCCCCTCACAGAGCCAACCTCTTCATGTCTTTGGTTATGGCTCTTGTCTCTGCTGCTGGTGCCTATGAGGAGACAACTGATCCTTCCAGCACTGGGGCCTCGCTGCCTCCTTGTCCACATCCAAGTAGATTCTGTGATTCTGTTGGTTGGACTCGATGATCTCAAAGGTCCCTTCCAACCAAGTACATTCTGTGATTCTGTGATTCAGGAGCCTGGGAGGTGTCGGACCATGGTCCTGCCCTTGGCATTGCACATCTCCACGTCACACTGTCCCAGGAAGAGCCCTGAGGAGTGAGTGAGGGACAGGATCTCCCTTCCCAGGGGCTGGGGGTCAGGCCTTGGACCTTTGGGTGATGGGGTCGGGGCCTGGCCCTTTGCATCAATGAGACACATCAGAGCCACCTTCACCTTGCTGTTCAAGACCTGACATCACTGCCTCCAGGTTTCTGCTCTAACCGGACCCTGGGGACAATTTCTCAGTAGTGTCCCTCAGTGGGACCCATTAGCACTACAAGGAACTTTGGAGCTTGACTCTGACTTGGACTTCTGGAGAGGTTTCTTCAGTTTCCTCTCAGCGTCTGAGGTTCACGGACTCAGCATCAAACCCACCAGAGGGGTCGATAAAACGCCTTGGGCTGGTCCTGTGCTGCTGAGCTGGGCCGGGCTCCTGGGGTGGAGGGAGCTCCTGGCAAGGGGCAGCGCTGCAGAGAGACAGCTCTGCCCAGGAGCAGCTCCTCTGCCAAGCGCAGCAGGGCTGAGGGGGCTCCCAGCGTATCTCAGGGAGGCAAGCATGGCAGAGAGAGAGCTTGAAGGTGCTCAGGACTGGGAGGATGACGGAGAGCTCACTGGAGGAGAAATCTTTGCAGCCCTTGAGAGGGTAAGTCTCCGGGTGCAGGGCAATGCAGGAGTAGTTCCTGGAGGGATCTGCTAAAGCTGGCCCAGCCACAGCTTATGGGATCTGTAAGGGAGGGCATTTGAAAAGCTGTGAAGCTGAGTGTGCCAGCCAGGGGTGCCCAGGGCTGTCCTTCCGAGCAGGGTCTCTGCACCCCAGGGCTCTGTGTGCCAGGGCAGGGACTCTGCCACCTGCCAGGGTCAGATCTCAGCCTGCCCGGGGAGCTCCCCATGGAGCTGTGGGGAGAAGCTGTGGGTGGAAGGAGCGACCTCTGGCAGGGAAGGGTTTTTCTGTGTGTGCTGTGTGGGTCAGGGCTGCTCACAGCTCCACACCACTACAGGACATTCCCAGGAGACTTTTCAAGAAGCACAGCAAGGAGGGGGCTACATGAAAGGGCAGGATCCTGTTCTTCCAATCTGCTACTCTGCGTTATCCAGGTGGGCAATGGGACAGAGAATCTCATCTCTCAGTTTAGGAGCAGACACTGAATTTCCAAATCTGTTACTTTTAGGGGTGAATACACTATATGAGTAAACCCCTGGCAGAGGAGGGTTTTTCTGTCAGGAGTTTGCTGTGTGGGTCAGGGCTGCTCACAGCTCCACACCACTACAAGACATTCCCAGGAACCTTTCTAGGAATACAGTAAGGCAGGATCTACCTGAAAGGGAAGGAATCTCCTACTCTGGGTTGTCTGGGTGGGCAATGGGACAGAGAAACTCATCTCTGCCTTCAGAAGGATGCACCTAAACTCCTAATCTGTTCCTCTTAGGGGGTCAAGAGTACCAGAGAGTATCAGGAAGCCACACACCCTGGCTTACAGACAGCATCAGCATCGCTTTTCAGCCTCCTCATGTGGCCCTGATGTCCCCACGGAGCCTGCACAGCCAGAGGTGGCCCTGTGCAGTGCCCGGCTGCTGGGAGGTTCTGCAGGGCAGAGCTGAGCCCCAGCGGGTGGGATGGGCTCTGGGAGCAGTGGCAGGAGGAGACCTGGGGAGAGAGAAACAGCTCCTGGCAGGGACAGCCCCGGGCAGCAGAGAGATGGGCAAGGGCTGGGGGGAAACTGCCAACACGCACTGGGGGAGGGTGCCTTCAGGCAGCTCTCTCTTGGCCCTTCCCTGGAGATGTCTTCTGGGCAGTGTCTGCTGGGCAATGAGCTGACTCTCTCTTTAGAACCTCCCACCCTCGGGACCCCTGACTGTCTGCTTTGCCTGTCCTGCTGGCCTTGCGAGCTGCCCCCAGAAAGAAAGGCACAGCTCTCCCCTAGGATCCTCGGGGGAGGTGAGCCTTTCCTTGGGGGGGCGGCACTCTCCTCTCGGAGCCCTTTGCTTCTCTCGGAGAGGGGTTGTGTCCTGCTCCCTCCATCACAGCTCCATCTCTGGGCTGGCACCGAGAAGAGTTCATGGATCTGCCCTTCAGAAGAGTGTTTTTCTGCTCCTGTATGAGTTCAGATATTTGTGGTTTTTAAAGAGCGATTTGTGTGTGAAGTCATCTTCAAGGCCACACAAGCGAAAGCGCAGGGCAGATGGGAAAAGACCGATGGACGCTGCAGCTCTCCTGGCTCTGCTCTGAGCCACAGAGAGCTGAGCCCTTTTGCTTGTCCTGTCTCTAGACTCTTGACATCTTCAGTGATATATAAACGAGGATTTCTACCCCTCAAAAGAACACTCACCAGATGTGATGGGGGAAAATACCAAACATGCCAAAATTATGATGAGGACACGCTCAGCCTCTCCTCTGCAGCCCACGCTCTGGAGAGTCCTGAGTGCAGATATTGAACTTTGCATTAAAGGTGGATTCCATCTGACATCCCTTGTGAGCGTGGGAGCTGTCACAAAGCAGCTCCCATGGACCCACTGCAGCAGAGCAAAGCTGACTCCTCAGCAGCACACGGGCTGAGGTCCTGCTCCTCACACCACACTCAGCCAGCACCAACCAGAGAAAGGAAATGCATTTCAGCTGGGGGGGATTTCTATGAGAAATGGAGAGGTTTTGCCTAAAGAATTGTGTCTCATATTTTTCCTCTTTTTATTCTTTGGACAGAGTCCCCAGGGGAAGAAAGAGAATATGTCCAACGGCAGCTCCATCACCCAGTTCCTCCTCCTGGCATTCGCAGACAGGCGGGAGCTGCAGCTCTTGCACTTCTGGCTCTTCCTGGGCATCTACCTGGCTGCCCTCCTGGGAAATGGCCTCATCATCACCGCCGTAGCCTGTGACCACCACCTCCACACCCCCATGTACTTCTTCCTCCTCAACCTCTCTGTTCTTGACCTGGGCTCCATCTCCACCACAGTCCCCAAAGCCATGTCCAATTCCCTGTGGGAAACAAGGAACATCTCCTACTGGGGATGTGCTACACAGGTTTTGGGGTTTTTTTTCTGTGCTGCAGCAGAACTGTATCTTCTCACCGTCATGTCCTACGACCGCTACGTTGCCATCTGCAAACCCCTGCACTACGGGACCCTCCTGGGCAGCAGAGCTTGTGTCCACATGGCAGCAGCTGCCTGGGGCGGTGGGTTTCTCCATGCTCTCCTGCACACGGCCAATACATTTTTGCTTCCCCTCTGCCAGGGCAATGCTTTGGACCAGTTCTTCTGTGAAATCCCCCAGATCCTCAAGCTCTCCTGCTCACACTCCTACTACAGGGAAGCTGGGCTTCTTATCTTAAGTTGTTTTTCATCTTTTGTTTGTTTTGTGTTCATTGTGCTGTCCTATGTGCAGATCTTCAGGGCCGTGCTGAGGATCCCCTCTGAGCAGGGGCGGCACAAAGCCTTTTCCACCTGCCTCCCTCACCTGGCCGTGGTGTCCCTGTATGTCAGCACTGGTATGTTTGCCTACCTGAAGCCCCCCTCCATCTCCTCACCAGTTCCAGACCTGGTGGTGTCAGTTCTGTACTCAGTGGTGCCTCCAGCTGTGAACCCCCTCATCTACAGCATGAGGAACCAGGAGCTCAAGGATGCCCTGTGGAAACTGATGACCAGATGATTTTAGAAGCGATAAACTGTCTTTAAGAATGCTTTATAAAGTCTTTTTATGCAAATGACTCCTAATGTAACTCTTTATAATCCAAGGACATCTTCTTTAGTTGTTGTTAATTTTGGTCGTGGGTTTGGGGTTTTTTGTTTTATTTTGTATAATGTTACCCAGAAAGTAATGTTATTGTGCTGTTTCTAATTGCACATCTGTCCAACTTTGTGAGGCCCACAGACTGTGTAAATGAGAACCCAAGGTCTCTGCGTGTTTAAACAAAATAAGGAATCTTCAAGTTACTTGTTTGCCCAAGACCCTCTTGTGAGAACTTCCCTGGAGCTGCAGGGTCACTGCCTGTTTGCAGAACGGAGGGGAAAGAGTCTCAGCGCAGCAGTAGTGCAAGGGAGCACATGCGCTTGCTCTGCCCAGAGCTACTCTTTCTCACTCCCACACTCTCCTGAGCCCTGGCCTTGCTGTAAGGACCGAGTGCTCTGGCAGCTCATAGTCCTGCTGTGTGGCAGCCCTGTCACCACTGGCAGGGACAGGCACTGGGCGCTTCTCTGACAGAGCTGGGCTCCCTAACAGCACCTCCATCCTACCCGGGGGTCTCCTCAGGGCAGGGCATGGAGGCTCAGGTCCTCTTCCAAAATTGCTCCCAAGAACCTGCCCAGGAATATGCCCTGCAATCCAAAACACCAGCGTGCAGCTTGACGGTGGGAGTGCACAGGGTGGGGGCCAGCAGCAGTGTCCTTGCTCAGCCAGGCCCCCCGGGAAAGGCATGAAGGACAGAGCAGGTTCTTCTCTGGGCCTGTGTCTGCTGGACACCCCAGGGGAGCTGCCCCAGGGCAATCGTCACACACCCAGCCAGTAACAACCACCATTTCTAGCTCTTGCCTCTCACCCCAGCTCGGGGAGGTTGGTTGTCCCTCTAAGGAAGTCCATGTTTGTATTGTACGGATGAGAAAAATTCATGCACCCTCAGCAAGGCTGCCAACGGCACCGAGCTGTGTGGCACGGTCGACACCCTGGCAGGAAGGGATGCCATCCAGAGGGACCTGGGCAGGCTTGAGAAGTGGGTGCGTGTGAACATCATGAAGTTCAACCCAGCCAAGCGCAAGGTCCTGCACCTGAGTCACGGCTATCCCAGGCACAAACACCAGTTGGGCGGAGAATGGCTCTGAGAAGGATTTGAGGGTGTTGGTGGATGAGAAGCTCAATACCAGCCGGCAATGTGAGCTGGCAGCCCAGAAAGCCCCCCGCATCCTGGGCTGCATCAAAAGAAGCATGGCCAGCAGGTACAGGGAGGTGATTCTGCCCCTCTGCTCTGCTCTCATGAGACCCCACCTGGAGCCCTGTGTCCAGCTCTGGAGTCCTCAGCACACGAGGGACAGGGACCTGTTGGAATGAGTCCAGCGGAGGGCCACAAAGATGATCAGAGGGCTGGAGCACCTGTCCTACGAGGAAAGGCTGAGGGAGCTGGGGTTGTTCAGCCTGGAGAAGGGAAGGCTCCGGGGAGACCTTATAGCCGCCTTCCAATACCTCTTTATCAGGGAGTGTAGCAATAGGATGAGGGGTAATGGCTTCAAACTGAAAGAGGGGAAATTTAGGTTAGATGTCAGGAAGAAATTCTTTAGTGGGAGGGTGGTGAGAGCCTGGCCCAGGTTGCCCAGAGAAGCTGTGGCTGCCCCATGCCTGGAGGGGTCAAGGCCCGGCTGGATGGGGCTTGGAGCAACCTGGTCTGGTGGGAGGTGTCCCTGCCCAGGGCAGGGGCCTTGAACTTGATGAACTTTAAGGTCTCTTCCAACTCGAATCATTCTATCATTCTAGGATTCCATGTGTGTGTGCTGAGATGCACTCGAGTGTGTACAAACGCCATCAGCTATTCCTGGGGGTTCCACAAAGACCTGTGGGACAGACAGTGTCTCGAGGTCACGTCACTTGGAGAGTAACGTCCCCTGGGAAAACCCCAGGATGCAGCACTGGGATGGGCTTCCTTGAACCGTGGTCCCTGTGTCCATTCCTCAGCCGTGGGGCATCTCAGAGAGGCGCAGAGCAGGAGACACCCCGCAGGGCTGAGGGGCTGCAGCCCCTGGGAGTGGCCACAGGAGGCCAGGGAGTCTGCTCAGGGCCTCTGCCTGTGCCAGGGAAGGACTCGTGTCTCTGAACAGCCCTGTCAGAGCCCTGGCACTGCTGTGTGTGACGCCAGGAACAGCCCCCACCATCCCAAGGAGATTTCTCTCACCTCACTTGTCCGGGTCATTGCAAATGCCCCCGTGTGCCACATCACCCTCCCCTCTCATTATGGCCTGTCCCTGTCATTACACAGTGTGAAAGAAGCAGGTCTGTGGAGCATGTCACGTGCGCAGTCAGAAAGGGCTCTGCAGGCATGAGCAGCATTGCCCTCTAGAAGGCGATGGCATTTCTCACCTTTCCCATACACAGAGCACGGCCAGGGAGTTTGATGCCGCCAGAGGCTCACGCACCTCCATGTTTCACCTCTCTGAACTTCCTTCACCATTTCTCTAAGCACCAAAGAGAGAAGCAAATGCTCTCACTCCTTGGTGTCCTCCCAGGAGAGAAGGGGCATAGAATCATGGAATCGTCTAGGATAGAAGGGACATGTCAGATTGAGTCCAGCCATCAACCTCACACTGACAAAACCCATCACTAAACCATGTCACTAAGCACAGCATCTACCCGTCTCTGAAATACCTCCCGGAATGATGGTTCCACCGCTGCCCTGGGCAGCCTGTTCCAGTGCTTGATAACCCTTTCAGTGTAAATCTTTTCCCTAATCTCCAATCTAAACCTCCCCTGGCGCAACCTCAGGCCATTTCCTCTCGTCCTATCGCCTGCTCCTTGGGAGAAGAGACCAACCCCCACCTTGCTACGCCCTCCTTTCAGGCAGCTGTAGAGAGCGAGAAGGTCTCCCCTCAGCCTCCTTTTCTCCAGGCTGAACACCCCCAGCTCCCTCAGCTGCTCCTCATGAGACTTGTGCTCCCGGCCCCTCACCAGCTCCGTTGCCCTTCTCTGGACTCGCTCCAGCCCCTCAGTGTCTTTCCTCTTGTGAGGACGTAAAACTTTCCATGGGGAAAGGGGAATAGGACAATAAGACGTTATCAACGGAGTTTCCCCTAATTGGAATTGGGAATGTCCCCAACCTTCAGAAAAATCTCTTCCTCCTCTCTCTCATGACCCTCTTTGTGATTGTCATTGGGAACGCGCTCCTCATCATTGGGGCTGCTGCTGGAAAACTTGGAAACCTGCTACAGCTCCACCACCCTGACCGTCCCCTGACTGGGGAGAGCACAGTCTCTGCTCACAGCAAGGGTGGTGCTGTTTCCTGTACCTTTGGTATGTACGGAGTGTTTCCTGCTGGTGGCCACATCCTACAATGAGTACTGGGCTTTGTATCCCCCCCTGCTCTCTGCAAGACTCGTGAACTGGAAGGGTTGTCTCCCAAAGAAGGCTGCGCCTCAGCTGGGGACATTTCTATCATCCACAAGGAATCCTTTTGGTTTTTGCCACGTACGCTTTGTGGCCCCATCGCACTTGACGACTTCTGTTCTTTTGTCCCAATGCTGGAACTCTCCTGCAGTGAAACCATGACACTCACGCTCTTTCCTTTCATCACCTGCTTTTTAGATCCAGTCCTCCCCTTCCTGTTCAGGCTGGTATGCCAGCATAGGCAGGGAGAAGGCCTTCTCCACCCACTCCTCTCACGATACTTGGGTGGAAAGTTGGCTGAACAATAAGGTCAAATGCCACTTCGAAGTGGCAACCCTCAGTGATTAGCCCTGGACCACCACTGGGGAACATCTCTCTTCACGCCGGGAGACAATTCACTTTCAGCTCCTTTGTGGATGATGCCAAGTTGCAGGGAGCCCTTGAGCAATCTCATCGAGTGAACGCTGCCTATAGCAGGAGAGTTGGGCAAGATGCCTGTGGTGGGTGAAACTTGGCTGCTCGTCAGGTGCCCACCAGGAAATTTTATCAGTCCTTCTCCTCAGTAGGATGGGGGAGAAAATAATGTGAAAAAACTCATGGGTAAAGATAAATATATTAATCGGGGCACGGTTGGGGGAATTAAAAACAATAAAAGAAGTGAAAATGAAAGTCAACGCGCAGAGGCAAATCAAAACCAATGGAGATATTTTTTATCTCTGCTTTCTATCTCCAACGTCCATCCAGCTCCGGGGAGGCAAGGATTCAGTACAAATAGTGGTGTCTTTGGAAGACAAATGAATTAGTAATGACTGCCATCCCCATTACTCCACGTTCCGTTCTCTCCGCTTTTTTTGCTGGCCATGATGTCATATGGCATGGAACATCCCTTTGGTCAATTCAGGAAAGCTGTCCCGTCTATGTCCCCTCACAACCCATTGCCCACCCTGAGCCTACTATCTTTGAGGGGCTTGGAGAGACAGCCTTCATGCGGTGCGAGCGCTGCTCAGCAACAGCCAAACCATCGGTGTGGGATCAACACGGTTGTAGCCACGAGGACAGAGCAGAGCAGTGTCTGGGCTGCTGTGGGGACAGTTAACTCCATCCCAGCCAGACCCAGCACAATGGTGTTCGAGGCTCTCTTCCAACCCGCGCTGTTGGAGGATTCAGTGAATCTTTTCCTTGGAGAGCTCTTTGAAGACAGAGCAGACAGAGGAAGAAGGAAACTGAGAGAGAGGCAGCAGTAGAGACACAGAATGCACCCGTATAAATACAGCAGTTCCTCTGAGGAATGTTTTTCCACTCAAACCATTGCTAGGAAATCTCTGAGATAAATTTGATGGAATAAGCTCACGCTTATCTGCTCAGGGACTGGGCCACAAGGAGGTGGTGGTTTGGCAGGGCATCATGTGGTCAGTTGTGCCTCAGGAACTCATCATCCAGAAGGAAGCCAATGTCTGTGAAGGGGGCTGTGCGGTCCCTTCTGCCTCTGGAAGGGACAGGCCAAGAGCAGGACTGTGGCTGGGAAAAAGAGATTGTGAGGTTACTTCTTTCTGAAACTGTTGACGGCTCAGCCCTTGACTTGTGGCTGGGCTTTAAAGCTCACATCTGGCAGCGTCTCTGACGGGCCGGCAGAAAGCACCTGGTTGGCACATGGACTGGGAGATCCCTCTGCTTCTGTCTGGTCAGGTGAAAGGCCACAGCAAGGCTGACGGGCTGAGATGCTGTCTCGAAGGGTTGTTTCTCAGATGGTGGAGCTTTTCTTGGAGGCAGGAAGCAGCAGGAGAGAGAAACACTGCCAGACAGCGCAGCTTGGAAGGCGGAGAGTGGACATGAAGAGGAAGATGTGTCACTCCAAGGGTAGTGCCGTGCTACAAGAAGCCATCCAGAAGGAGACCGAGATCAGTCCATCCCTTTGTGTCTCAAAGAGCAGAGTGTGAGGGTGGACAGAGGTCAGGGAATGTCTGGAACTGCCAGGGTGAGAGCAAGGAGG
Organism: Numenius arquata; assembly: GCF_964106895.1. Classification (NCBI taxonomy): domain Eukaryota; kingdom Metazoa; phylum Chordata; class Aves; order Charadriiformes; family Scolopacidae; genus Numenius; species Numenius arquata. Next base: position 13,713 of record NW_027414631.1, on the reverse strand, counting down.
GGAAGCGAGATGGGTGTCTCCAGCCTGCAGGGAGAAAGAAGCAGCTGTGGGACAGCGTGGGAGAACCTGCGGTGGAGATGGCAAAGGGCACTGGCAGGGCTGGAAGTCGCCAAGACAACCCAAGTCTTTGTCCCCTTGGGCGCAGCAACGGTCTCTGCCACCAAGGCCTATGAGGAGACATGTTGTCCCAAGACACTGGGGGGGCCTCGTTGCCTCCTTGCCTACCCCCACAAGGCTGGGGACTGTCACACCGGTGTCCTTCCCTCAGCATCACACCCCCCCCATCCCACTGCCCCAGGAAGAGCCCTGAGCCACAAGTGAGGGGCAGGATCTGCCTTCCCAGGGCCTGGGGTCAGGGCTTGGCCTTTCTGCTTCATCAGACAAGGCCAGGGTTTCCTCAGCACCTGAGCTGCCTGCACAGCACCTTTGCCTTCCTGCAATCATGGCCTCCTGTTCTCTGTTCTAACGAGTCCCTGGGGAGGCTTTGTCAGCAATGGCCCTCAGTGGAACTCATTAGTACTTCAGGATACTCCAGGTTATTCTTCTGACTTTGACTTCATGAGAGGTTTGTGCGCTCTCCTCTCGGTACCTGAGGTCCAAGGACTCCAAGGGCTAACAAGGGGAATTAGGCTAACAAGGGGGAATTTTGTAGGCTAACAAGGGGGATTTTGTGTTGGGAGTCTGCTATAGACCACCCAACCAGGATGAGCAGGTTGATGAAGTATTCTGTAGTGGCTGGCTGAAGTCTCGCAATCGCCAGCCCATGTTCTGGTTGGGGACTTCAACCTACTGGTCATCTGCTGGAAATATAACACAGCAGAGAGCAAGCAGTCTAGGAGGTTCCTTGAGTGTATGGAAGATAACTTTCTGACACAACCGGTAGGAGAGCCTACCAGGGGAGGTGCCTCACTAGACCTACTGTTCACAAAGAAGAACTAGTGGGAGATGTGGAGGTCGGAGGCCGTCTTGGTCTTAGCAATCATGAAATGGTCAAGTTTTCAATTCTTAGGGAGGTAAGGAAGGGGGTGAGAAAAACCTCCACCTTGGACTTCCGGAGGGCAGGCTTTAGCCTGTTTAGAACCCTGGTTGGGAGGGTCCCTTGGGAGATAATCCTGCGGGGCAAAGGGGTCCAGGAAGGCTGGATGCTCTTCAAGAAGGAAATCCTAAAGGCCCAGGAGCAGGCTGTCCTCATGAGGCACAAAATGAAAGGGAGGGGAAAATGGCCGGCCTGGTTGACCAAAGAGCTTTTGATGGGACTTAGGGAAAAAAGGAAGGTTTATCACCTTTGGAAGAAGGGACAAGCAACTCAGGAGGAGTACAGAGATCTTGTTAGGTTATACAGAGAAAAAAATTAGGAAGGCAAAAGCCCAGCTGGAACTCAACCTGGCCATTAATATAAGGGACAACAAAAAAAGTTTTTATAAATACATCAACAAAAAGAGAGTCAGGGAGAATCTCCATCCCTTACTGGATGTGGGGGGAAACATTGCGACCAAGGACGAGGAGAAGGCTGAGATATTTAATGCCTTCTTTGCCTCTGTCTTCAATAGTCGGACCAGCTACCCCCAGGGTGTACAGCCTCCTGGGCTGGAAGATAAGGATGGAGAGAAGAACAACCCCCCTGTAATCCAGAAGGAAGCAGTTAATGATTTGCTTCTGCAGCTGGACACGCATAAGTCCATGGGGCCGGATGGGATTCACCCAAGGGTACTCAGGGAGCTGGCGGGAGAGCTCAGCAAGCCTCTCTCCATTATCTATCAACAATCCTGGTCAACAGGAGAGGTACCAGATGACTGGAGGGTGGCCAATGTGACGCCCATCTACAAGAAGGGCCGGAAGGAGGATCCGGGAAACTATAGGCCTGTCAGCCTGACCTCGGTACTGGGAAAGATCATGGAGAGGATCATCTTGAGTGAGCTCTCACGGCAAGTGCAGGGCAGCCAAGGGATCCGTGCCAGCCAGCATGTCTTTATGAAAGGGAGGTCCTGCTTAACCAACTTGATCTCTTTCTATGACCATGTGACCCGCCTTCTCGATGTGAGGAAGGCTGTGGATGTTGTCTACCTGGACTTTGGTATGGCCTTTGATACTGTCCCCCACAGCGTTCTCCTGGAGAAGCTGGCGAATCATGGCATAGACAAGTGTACTCTTCACTGGGTAAAAAACTGGCTGGATGGCCACGCCCAGAGAGTTGTAATTAATGGGGTGAAATCCAGTTGGCGGCCGGTCACCAGTGGTGTCCCTCAGGGCTCAGTTTTGGGGCCGGTCTTGTTTAATATCTTTATTGATGATCTGGATAAGGGGATTGAGTTCACCCTCAGTAAGTTTGCAGAGGACACTCGTGCTGACAGCCGGTGGGCGGGCTGCTGACTAAGACTGGGCAGAGCCAGCGCCTCCCGCGGCACAATTAAACGAGCCATTAATGTGCCTAACGGTCACTGCGATGGAGACCGGCTCCAGGGCAGGTAAGACTGCGCTGGGAGAGGGGATCTGTAGCTAAAAAGGCCGACGGAAACCTCTTTTGGGGGCTTTTTTGACGCCGGGCAAAGCCTCCTCGTGCTGGGGGCTGACAACCTGCCGCGATGGAGAGACGGGACGCAGCTTGATGCAAGCAAGATGTCGATTTTATTATAATTCTTTACATACATTTATACTAGTCCTAAGGTAGCGTGTTCTAAGCTAATTGGTTCACATTCCACATTAGGCATTCACAGATTGGCTAATGCTGATGCTAATGCAAAAAGTATTTTTCTAAACACTTATTTCTTCTAATTATATAAATCTATCTTGAGCAAGGACAATAGTTTCTCTTTTACAGGATAATTGTTTTACACTCTCACCAGCTGTCCTTGTAGGAAGTCAGTACTCCCTATTCTGAAAGTTTTTATCTTATCCTTCCCAGGGCCTGTGGCCAACAAGTTCCAGCACATTTTCTTTTATCAACTGAGCAGTGCTGGGGGTTTTGCTGAGACCAGCCGAATCCTGTCCCACATCTCCCCCTTCTTGTTGCACAGTAAGAACTCTTTTTATGGAGCGTGCTATCAATCCTTGTAAGCATTGCAACAAACACGGCAAAAAAAGTAACAAGAAAACAAAGACAGCCAAAGCATACATAATCATTTTCACAAGACTCCTTAACCACCCTGACAATCCCCATCCTTCAAAAAGTTTATCTAACCAATCCCAACTGTCGCTTTGTCGAAGCTTAGAGACCCCAGCTTTGAGCTGCTGGATGATTGTGGTAGGGATTCACGGAAGGGTCGTACACTCTTTGCCGGGATCCATCGGGGGCCTTTCTCTGTGGAGACACAAGCATAGCCTCTGCCCCATGTGATAAGGGGATACGGTCCCATGATCTTACCTGTTTCCGGATCACGAACCAACACGGGGGCTTTGACTCGCACCTCAAGTGAAGCATTCGTGTTAAAATGTCGGACTATCGGAGGGTTGCTATCTAACAAAGAGCAATTCAAAAAGTTAAAAACATACAAAGCTTTCTGCAGACGTTCCTCAGGAGTAGCAGTTCCTACTCCCCCTTTTTGTTGTTGTAACAAACACTTCAAAGATTGGTGGGAGCGTTCAATTAGAGATTGACCTGTAGGGGAATAAGGAATACCAGTAATGTGAGTCACACCCCAGGAGTCAAAAAATGCTTTTCTTGCCGTAGAGACATAAGCAGGACCGTTGTCCGTCTTTATTTGTGAAGGTATACCTAAAGTAGCAAAAGCGCGCATCAAGTGTTTGCGGACATCACGTGCCTTCTCTCCTGTGTGGCAAGAAGCAAATAAAGCACCTGAAAAGGTGTCAATGGAGGAATGGACATATTTCAATTTACCAAACTCTGGATAATGTGTAACATCTGCCATAGCTGTAGACTCTGCAGTCCTCTGGGATTAACTCCTCCTGCAACTGACGGGAAAGAATGCCTTTGGCAGTCAGGACATACAGCAATAATGTTAGATGCTTGTTGGGAGGTAAGCCCAACCTGCCTTTTGAGACCTCCAGCATTCTGGTGAAAAAAGGAATGGCTGAGTTTAGCCTGTGCCACGTGATCCGGCAACACCTGTACTGGTAATGTCAGCAAATCGGCTCGTCGATTCCCTTCTGCAATAAAACCAGGTAGAGAAGTGTGTGATCTGACATGCATAACAAAATAGGGGTGAGGGCGAGAGTCCAAGAGAAAGATAAGTTCTTGTAATAAAGCAAATAGGTCAGAATGTGGGACGTTGCGTAACACAGATGCTTCAGCTCGCTCAACAATCCCCGCAACATAGGCTGAATCAGTGATGAGATTAAGCGGTGTGGACCACCTCCGAAAAACTCGAACAACCGCAGTTAACTCCACTATCTGGGGAGAACCAGGAACAGTCTCTATGTCCGAGTCCCAGCGTTCATGCTGGTTGTCCCACCATAAAATGACTGATTTGTGCGATTTTCCAGACCCGTCTGTAAATACAGTAAGGGCTTGTAATGGCTGATCACTCCTTTTCGGCTTGGGTATCAAGCGAAAATCGACATTAAGCAGCTTATGCGAAGGTGGGTGGGATGTGAGTTGGCCCGTATAGTATGCTAATGCCATAATAAAGGTGTCTGACTGCTGATAAAGCCATTGTAGATACATGTTCGTCACAGGTAAGCAAATACAAGCAAAGTCTACTCCTGATAACATTAACAGGCGTTGCCTGGCTTTAATTATCAAAGAAGCAAACATCTCATGCTGCGTCGAAATGGTTTTTGTAGATTGATTCGACAAGAAAACCCATTCGATAATCAGCAGTGGGTCTGATTTTTGAGAGTCCCATTGAAATATTAGTGCATGAGGCTGTCGAGCGGGGTTTAAAATAATTAGATAAAAAGGTAGTTCGGGAGCCCACCGGTGTGCTTGTTTAAGAGTGATTGCGGTAGCAACCTTTTGTAAGGAGGCAATGGCCTCAGGATCAAGACTGCGGTGGGAACGCAAGTCAGTATCTCCTTTAAGCAGTTCGAATAAAGGACCTAAGTCCGCATTAGAAATTCCCAACAGCGGTCGGACCCAATTGATTGTTCCCAGCAATTTTTGCACATCATGCAAGTTTTTTATATCTGTCTGTATCTGTAAAGGTTGAGGAACTATAGTTTGAGCCCTTATGCGCCAGCCTAAATATTTCCACGGCGGTGTTTTCTGAATTTTTTCCGGCGCGATACAGAGGCCTGCCGAATTAACGGCAGCCGTGACAAGGGCTACAGCTTCCTCCATGACCTCGTGATGTTGTGCAGCCACCAGGATATCATCCATATAGTGGCACAATAAGACACTAGACATTGCAGTCCTGACTGGACTAAGCACTTTGGCTACATACCATTGGCATATCGTGGGGCTATTTTTCATTCCTTGTGGCAGCACAACCCACTGGTATCTTTGTAACGGAGCTTGCATGTTGACGCTTGGAACTGAAAAAGCAAATTTAGGAGCATCATTTGGATGCAGAGGAATATTAAAAAAACAGTCTTTGAGGTCAATAACAGTCAAATGCCAATCTCGAGGAATCATAGTAGGGGACGGGAGTCCGGGTTGTAGGGCTCCCATGTCTTCCATAGCATCATTAATTTTTCTAAGGTCATGGAGCAAGCGCCACTTGCCGGTCTGTTTTTTAATAACAAAAACCGGTGAGTTCCATGGACTAGTAGAAGGTACAATATGTCCTTTCATTAGTTGCTCCGTAACTAATTCTTGAAGGGCGCGAAGCTTTTCTAAAGGTAGGGGCCATTGATCTACCCAAATGGGAACATCGGTTTTCCAGGTTAATTTTAGGGTGTCGCGCATTTCAATGGCCCCACCTAAAAATGGGTTCGAATGGACATTCCCCATTGTGATAGTACGTCACGCCCCCATAAAATCATGGGAACAGGTAATACAAAAGGTTTGACAGAGGCTATACGTCCTTCTGGGCCTTGAATTTGGATTAATTCCAAGCTTTGGTGGCTGCTGCCGGTTCCACCGATCCCAGCTAACGCCTGGGAAATATTGGCTAGGGGCCACTGTGGGGGCCATTTAGCTTGAGATATTACTGTAACATCAGCCCCGGTGTCAATAATTCCATTTAACACCACCTGCTGCCCTCCGCGAATGAGGGTGCATTGGCATATAGGCCGTTTTTGGGAGAGAGACTGTACCCATAAGATTTGTGGGCTCCCCGTAGATCCGAACCCACCCTGCCTTTGTTGGAGCTGACTAGAAATTGGGCAACTTGTGCCTGTGGGAATCAGTATCAATTGCGCTATACGGCTATCTTTCGGTACAGTGCAAGGAGGAAACGGGGTCCATGCCATAATCTTAATTTCATCAGTGCTATCAGAGTCAATAACACCTGGTAACACAAAAAGCCCTGACAATGTTGTAGATGATCTTCCTAATAATAACGCTTGTGTCCTAGGGGGTAAAGGTCCCGAGACATTTGTTGACAATAGGTGAACCGAGGAATCGAGTAACGTTACTGTGTGAGCGGTTGCCAGGTCCAGTCCGGCGCTGCCTGTTGTTGCTGGGCGAAGACCTGAGGCACTGCTGCTTCCCTCCGAGGGGGTTGAAGCGTCGGCTGCGGTATTTGTGTCTGCACGCGTCACTGCTCCGCGCTCCGTAGCCGGTTTCCCTGTATCGGTTGTCCTTGAAAATCGTACTTGGACCGACATTGATTAGCATAATGACGCCCTTTTCGGCACCTGGGACAAATCCCAGGGGCTTGGGGTCTAGCACTGGTATTAGCATTTAGACAATTTTTCTTTAGATGCCCGGGTTTGCCACAACTATAACAGTTCCCCGGTCCTGTTGGACCACGCATGGCTGCGAAAGCAGCGGCCATGGCTTCAAACTTATGATCCATAGTACCAATTCTATTACAAGCCTCCACCATTTCAATTAATGTAGGGTTCGGGTTTGGGAGGGATTTTAACAATTTTTTGCAATCTGCGTTAGCGTTTTCAACAGCCAGTTTTAGCAACAAAATTTCGCGTGCCTCTGTGTTATCTATTTGGCGTTCCAAGGCTTGTTTTAGTCTGTCAATAAACTGCATATAAGGTTCTCGGGGTTCTTGGGTGATAGTAGTAAAAGCCTTTTGCGGTTTCTGAGAATCGGGAACCTTAAAAAAGGCCTTTTTCGCTTCTTCACGAGTTGCCTCGAGGGCCTCCCGTGGAATTCGAGCTTGATCTACAGGGTTAGTGTGCTGACCTGTGCCTGTGAGGTGCTCCAAGGTCAGTGCAGCAATAGCGTTATTATTATGACCTACATAAGTTAAAAGGAGTGCTTGGAGTCCCCCTCTCCAATGAGCCTCCCACAAAGTATATTGAGTCGGTGTCAATAGCAATCGCGCTAAGGATTTTAAATCATGCGGAGTCATAACATATGTATCAAAAACAGAGGATAACAAGCTTGCAAAATACGGCGAGGAAAGTCCATGTTCAGTGACAGTACGGCGCAACTCCTTAACTACCGGAAAAGATAGAGCTTCCCACTGTGCCCCCCGACCTTGATAAATCACGGGAGCTACTATCATTTTAGCAATCTCTAGTTCTCCTTCCTTTAAGGCTTGGCGCCTTATGTTAGCCCACACATCGTGTGGGTCGGGGGGGTAGAGGTCTGGCTCCTTTTCAGGGTCCACTGGTCCCGGATCAAAGGGATCCTCCTCTGGGGGATACCCCGCAGCACACACCTCTAGTGGTGCAATGGATTTTTTACCCTCCGACGATAACGGAGGTATCGCAGGAGAGTCTTCCTCTCTCTCTGCTTCATCTTTGTGACTTTTTTCCTGGGCTTTTAAAGTTTCAAAAATACTTCTCCACCACGGAAGCATATGCTGTGCTTCAGCATTCCCCGTAGTCGCTGCATCCCATAATTTCACTCCCACATCGTCCCAAAGTTCTCGCGTAAAAATAGTGGATGCAGTCACAGTGGGTATTTTCACTTGCACCCATTTAAGTATCGTTTTAAGATCATGCCCAGAGATATTCTTTCCATGCTTTTTAAGGAGAGCTTTCATAAGCTCATATACGTCTCTCTCAGGGGAAGACGCTTGATTCCCCATGTTTCCCACAGCTCACCTCTCTACTCCGGAGGGATTACAGGCCGGCCGGCTCCTGCTTCCTTTCAGCAGCTCATTCAAAGTTCTGTGGGACTCGCAGCAAGTCGCTCAGCTAGGCGATTCATAAACCCATCACGTCGGGGTCACCAATTTGCCGCGATGGAGAGACGGGACGCAGCTTGATGCAAGCAAGATGTCGATTTTATTATAATTCTTTACATACATTTATACTAGTCCTAAGGTAGCGTGTTCTAAGCTAATTGGTTCACATTCCACATTAGGCATTCACAGATTGGCTAATGCTGATGCTAATGCAAAAAGTATTTTTCTAAACACTTATTTCTTCTAATTATATAAATCTATCTTGAGCAAGGACAATAGTTTCTCTTTTACAGGATAATTGTTTTACACTCTCACCAGCTGTCCTTGTAGGAAGTCAGTACTCCCTATTCTGAAAGTTTTTATCTTATCCTTCCCAGGGCCTGTGGCCAACAAGTTCCAGCACATTTTCTTTTATCAACTGAGCAGTGCTGGGGGTTTTGCTGAGACCAGCCGAATCCTGTCCCACAACAACCGGTGGGGGGGGCTGCTGACTAAGACTGGGCGGAGCCAGCGCCTCCCACGGTTCATCACACCGCCAGCGTGTAAGGAGCCCCACGGAGGGCAGAGCCTCTGCCCACCGAGCAGTAACCAGCGCTTGGGTGTGTGTCCTGGTCAGTGCCTCACGTGGCGGTAACTTGTACGGCTGGGTCCTGAGCCTCTGCCATTGTACAAGGTAAGTTCAACCCCTTTTAGTAGTCAGACGACCAGCGCTTTCATTCCACCTGACCCTTCCACTGTCTCTTGCTTGCAGACATCCAGCTATGGTTAGAACTAGGTCAAAGGCTATTGTTAAGAAAGCTGTGGGCACCCAGACAGAGGCCCCACACAAACACGTGGGTGTCCAGGCCTCTGGCTGCAGGGAGTGCCGGGGCCTGGCCCTTGCCATGGAGGGGAGTGGGGACAACACCTGTGTCAGATGTGAACAGGTGAATGATCTCCTCAGCCTGGTGGTTGAGCTGAAGGAGGAAGTGGAAAGGTTGAGGACTATCAGGGAGTGCGAGAGGGAGATCGACTGGTGGGCCCGCTCCCTGAGAGTAAGGGAACATGCTGAGGCCTCACACACACCAGAGGACCCCCTCTCCACTTCTCACCCGGCAGTAGAAGGAGATCTCAAAGAAGAGGGGGAATGGAAACAGGTCCCTGCTAGGCGAAGCAGGCAAATCCCCTCCCTCCCCCTCCCACCTCCCCAGTTACCCCTGCAGAACCAGTATGGAATCTTGCAGGAGGAACTGGCTGTTGGAGAGGAGGGTGGTGCATTTAGGCAGGAAGTGCCAGAAAGACCAAGTCGCCGTAGATCTGGCATCACAACTAGTTCCAAAAGGAAAAGCAGAAGGGTCATCGTTGTGGGTGACTCTCTATTGAAGGGGGCAGAGGGACCAATATGCCCTCCTGACCCGCTTCACGGGGAAGTCTGCTGCCTCCCTGGGGCACGGGTCAGGGATGTGTTGGACAAAGTTCCTACTCTAGTCAACCCTTCTGATTATTACCCCCTGTTAGTATTTCAGGTGGGCAGTGACGATGTGGGAAGAAGGAGCCCAAAATCAATTAAAAGAGATTTTAAAGCCTTGGGAAGGGTGCTTAAGGGATCGGGAACACAAGTAGTGTTCTCCTCTATCCCATCAGTGGCTATCATGAGTGAGGAAATTAATAGGAAGAGACAGCAGGTCAATTCGTGGCTTCGGGACTGGTGTTATCGACAGGGCTTTGGGTTTTTTAATCATAGGTTGCCATATGAGACACCTGGCATGCTGGTGGCAGGTGGGATGCGCCTGTCCCAGAGGGGGAAAAGAATTTTGGGACAGGAATTAGCAGGACTTGTTAACAGGGCTTTAAACTGGATATGAGGGGGGAGGGGGGGGTAACTGGGCCTGTTAGGACTAAACTCAAGGGAAACACACCAGGGCTTGAGGGATGGTGGACTAGCAAGGACTCTTACTCTACCAATTCATTTCAGAGAAGTGATAGACACCTAGAAATTATGGAAACACCTGAGAGGGGCCTGGTAGGAAGCGGGGCCCACACTCACAAAAAGATGTTGAAACCATTAGATCGTCTGAAGTGCATCTATACCAATGCACGCAGTATGAACAACAAATGGGGAGCTTGAAGCCATGATGCACCAGGAAAACTATGACATAGTGGCTATCACAGAAACGTGGTGGGGTGCCTCACATGACTGGAGTGCCACAATCGAAGGCTACAAGCTCTTCAGGAGGGATAGACAGGAAAGGAGAGGTGGCGGAGTGGCTGTGTATGTTAGTGAATGCTATGAGAGCTCAGAAATTAAGTATAGTGATAACGGGGTCGAGAGTGTTTGGATTAGGATAAGGGCAAATAAAGGTGATATCGCTGTGGGAGTCTGCTATAGACCTCCCAACCAAAGCAGTGAGGTGGATGAAGCCTTCTATAAGCAACTGGGAGAAATATCACAGTCGTTTGCCATTGTTCTTGTGGGGGACTTTAACCTCCCTGATATCTGCTGGGAATACAACACGGCAGACAGGGAACAATCCAGGAGGTTCCTGGAATGTGTGGAGGATAACTTCCTCATGCAGCTGGTAAGTGAGCCGACCAGGGAAAGTGCCCTCCTAGACCTGCTCCTTGTGAACAGGGAAGAACTTGTGGGGGAAGTAAAGGTTGGAGGCCATCTAGGGCACAGATGATTGAGTTCTCTATCCTTGGAGAAACAAGGAGAAGGGTTACCAAAACTGCCACCTTAGACTTCCGGAGGGCAAACTTTAATCTGTTCAGAAGACTGCTAGACAGAATCCCTTGGGAGGATGCCCTTAAGGATACAGGAGTCCAGGAAGGATGGACATACTTCAAGAAAGAAGTCTTAAAGGCACAGGAGCAGGCTGTCCCGTGTGCCGAAAAACAAGTAGGCGGGGTAGGAGGCCAGCCTGGCTAAATAGGGATCTCTTGCTGGATCTCAAAAACAAAAAGAGAGTCTACGACCTTTGGAAGAGGGGGCAAGTCTCTCATGAACACTATAAAGATGTAGCAAAGCTGTGCAGGGAGAAAATAAGGAGAGCCAAAGCGCAGCTAGAGCTCAACCTAGCTGCAGCTGTTAAGGATAATAAAAAATGTTTCTATAATTCATTAATAACAAAATGAGGATTAGGGAAATCTCCCTCCTTTATTGGATGCAGAGGGAAACATAGTCACAAAGGATGAGGAAAAGGCTGAGGTGCTCAACGCCTACTTCGTGTCAGTCTTTAGCAGTGGAACTAGCTGTTCCCTGGACACCCAGCCTCATGAGCTAGGAGACAGGGAGGGGAAGCAGAATGAGAGCATCACGATTAAAGAAGAAGAGATCAGTGACCTGCTATGCCGCTTGGATGCACACAAGTCTATGGGACCGGATGGGCTACACCCAAGAGTGCTGAAAGAGTTGGCAGACGTGCTTGCCAAACCGCTTTCCATCATTTACAGGAAGTCATGGCTAACTGGGGAGGTCCCAATGGACTGGAGGGTGGCAAATGTAACACCCATCTACAAGAAGGGCAAAAAGGAGGATCCAGGAAACTATAGACCTGTCAGTCTAACCTCGATACCAGGGAAGGTCATGGAGCAGGTCATCTTGAGTGCCATCAAAACCCACAAAACGGGCAACCAGGGGATCAGGCCTGGTCAGCATGGGTTTATAGAAGGCAGGTCCTGCCAGACGAACCTGATCTCCTTCTATGACAAGATAACCAGGTTATTGGACGAGGGAAAGGCTGTTGATATTGTATACCTGGACTTTCAAAAAGCATTCGATACTGTCCGCCATACAATTCTTGTGGAAAAACTGGCTTCACACGGCCTGGATGAGCATACGATCCGCTGGGTCAAGCAATGGCTGACTGGAAGGTCCCAAAGAGTGGTGCTCAATGGATTTAAATCCAGCTGGCGGCCGGTCACAAGTGGTGTGCCTCAGGGCTCGGTGTTAGGACCATTTCTGTTTAACGTCTTTATTGATGATCTCGACAAGGACATAGGGTGTATCATCAGCAAGTTCGCAGATGACACCAAGTTAAGCAGGAGTGTTGATTCCCAGGAGGATAGGGAAGCTCTACAGAGAGACCTAGATAGATTGGATCGTTGGGCCAAAATCAATGATATGAGTTTCAACAAGGGCAAGTGCCAGGTTCTGCACTTGGGCCACAATAACCCCGAGCAGCGCTACAGGCTTGGGGAAATGTGGCTGGAAAGCTGCCTGGAAGAAAGAGACCTGGGGGTTCTAATTGACAAGCGGCTGAATAAGAGCCGTCAGTGTGCCCAGGTGGCCAAGAAAGCCAATGGCATCCTGGCTTGTATTAGAAACAGCGTGACCAGCAGAAGTAGGGAGGTGATTGTGCCCCTGTACTCAGCACTGGTGAGGCCACACCTCGAGTATTGTGTCCAGTTTTGGGCACCTCAATCCAAGAGAGATATCGAGGTGCTGGAGCGAGTGCAGAGGAGGGCAACGAAGCTGGTGAAGGGCCTGGAAGACAAATCATATGAAGAGCGGTTGAAGGAGCTGGGACTGTTTAGTATGAGGAAGAGGAGGCTGAGGGGAGACCACATCACTCTCTACAACTACTTGAAAGGACACTGTAGAGAGGTTGGTGCTGGTCTCTTCGCACAGGTAACTAATGACAGAACAAGAGGGAATGGCTTCAAGCTCCAACAGGGTAGGTTTAGACTGAACATTAGGAAAGAATTTTTCACAGAAAGAGTGGTCAGGCATTGGAATAGGCTGCCCAGGGAGGTGGTTGAGTCACCATCCCTGGATGTGTTTAAGAGACGTTTAGATGTGGTGTTGGGGGATATGATATAGGGGAGAACTTTGTAGTGTAGGTAGATGGTTGGACTCGATGATCCCAAGGGTCTCTTCCAACCTGGACGATTCTGTGATTCTATGACACCAAACTAGGTGGGAGTGTTGATCTGCTTGAGGGTCGGCAGGCTCTACAGAGGGACCTGGACAGGTTGGATCAATGGGCCCAGGCCTATGAGATGAGGTTTAATAAGGCCAAGTGCTGGGTCCTGCATTTCGGTCACAACAACCCCAGGCAACGCTACAGGCTTGGGGAAGAGTGGCTGGAAAGCTGCCCAGCAGAAAAGGACCTGGGGGTATTGGTGGACAGCCGGCTGAACATGAGCCAGCGGTGTGCCCAGGTGGCCAAGAAAGCCAATGACATCCTGGGCTGTGTCAGGAATAGTGGGGCCAGCAGGAGTAGGGAAGTGATGGTGCCTCTGTACTCGGCCCTGGTGAGGCCTCACCTCGAGTTCTGTGTTCAGTTCTGGGCCCCTCACTACAGGAAGGACATTGAAGTGCTGGAGCGTGTCCAGAGGAGAGCCACCAAGCTGGTGAGGGGTCTGGAGAACAAGTCATATGAGGAGAGGCTGAGGGAACTGGGCATGTTTAGTTTGGAGAAGAGGAGGCTGAGGGGGGACCTCATTACCCGCTACAACTACCTGAAAGGAGGTTGTAGAGAGGTGGGTTTTGGACTCTTCTCCCAAGGTAGTAATGACAGGACCAGAGGAAATGGGCTGAAGTTGAGGCAGGGGAGGTTTAGATTAGATATTAGGAAGA